>NC_142343.1:5790000-5975000 GCF_054954075.1 Amborella trichopoda | reverse complement strand
TGCGCATTAACATCGTGCTAGCCCAAGAGTTGTCGTGGGTTCATTGGTGAGATTTGTACTTCACTGTGTGCTGTCAACCTGATTGTCCCTTCGAGGCGATGCTACATCTACCCATCGTGTGCGGATTACAGGTGACGGTTACAAGAATGGTGAGGAAGTTAATAGTACCCGATGACATTCAAGAGTTCACTATGTATGGTATGGAGCCGTGCCTCTCAATTCATAATATCTCAGACTTCAATACTGCATGTATGATAAAACTGGCTTGGATATTGGTTGCAAGTCCCACTTGTCTTATTTCTTGTTTTTTCAGGCATAGATATTTCAAAAGTTCATCTATAAGAGATTCAAACAACAAAAATTGCTATATATATATATATATATATATATATATATATATATAGAAGGTTATGTTAGAGCTCTATAAGGGATTGCAGATCTAAGGAAATTGGACAAAACTCTAGCTATGCATTTGGCACAGAGGGAAGCTCCATCTCAGGAGTAGGACAGCGAGGCAAGTAAAGAATCCATAAATCCCTTCTATGATCAAGCTCTAAGGAGAGAGGATCGTATGGATAGAGATAGTAGGAGGTGGGAAACCAATCTCAAGAGTGAAATCCAAGAGTTTTATGATGGGGACAACACTATTGTGTACCCTGGAGAGGATTTGAGTTTGTTAAAAGAATCATTTTATGATAAAGAAGTTGGTGAACCTACCTTCAATGAAAAGAAATAAGAAGAGCCTACCCTTAGAGATGATTTTGTGGATGCTCCTATTTCTTATGAAACACAGGTGGATGTCAAGGAGTTGCTCTCAAAATAATAGAGGCAACAAGTTTCTTAGTCACTATATAAAGCGCGAGGATAATGGTGTCAACGGAGATAATGATAGATTTTCTTCTTCTTGGAGTTCTACCTGAATATAGAGTATCATGTGAGGTACGCCACATTTGTTTAGTGATATTTTCATATGAGCTTTTTGCTAGTAAGTTCAATATAGAAGGTGGCCATTGAATGGTTCCCTATATGATTCCTAATGTTAGAGTTTAACTACAACCATTACCTTTTTTTGGGGTGAACCTCTATATCTAATCTAATCCTACGTGTGAATTGCAAAAAATCATGGGGGTAATGCATCATTAATCTTAAGCCGCTTCAAAATTCATGGTAGAGTATTCTCCGTTGTGTTCAGGACCAAATGTGTTGTGCTAGTGTGGTAATTGTTAATGGGCCTGAGGCATGGTGTATAAGGAGTGCAGTAAAATGGCATACCTTGATCTCAAGTCTCGTCAAGGTAGGGCCATTTAAAATTTTGGAAAATATTAATGACCATGCTTGCAAATTGAAGCTTTCTAATTATATTCGCATTTCCGATGCTTTTTAATGTCAAGCATCTCATTTAATATCGTGGTGATACCTTTAACAAAACGTCGCCGAATTCGAAAGCGAACTCTTTTGAGGAAAGGGGGACTGATGAAGCTTAGAATACTATTCTCGAGTATCTAGACAAGATAGAGAAGTTTAAAGTTTACAAGAGAAACCACAAAAGGAAAAATTAGTTATTAAATCTATCATTTTGTCTTTTATTTATTTCGAATAATTTTAGTCACTTAGAGGCATAAGTAATTTCTAAAGTTGTTTATGTCATTTTATAATAAAGGTGAGGTTTGTATAGAGCCGAGAAAAAAAAGAGGAATATTAAATTCTAAAAGTAGTGCATTCAATAATAAGTTATTGAGACCATCTATTTTCAAGTATTTATATATACACTCTCTCTGCACAACTTTTGAAATTTATATTTCTTAATTAAGATTTGAACAAAGATTTTCAACTCATCATAAAAGTTTCAAACACATATATCAACAAAATTTAGAGGTGCCTTACTTGTATAGTATAAGGTGTGCACCTTATACTAACCTCACCTATTAAAGAATTCATAATCCATCCGGCCCAAGTTATCAAAACAAGAACGCTATCAAAACCAAAGGATTGAATGTTATTCGAGGAGCACCGTTTAAACCTTAGCTTTACTTGCAAGGTAAAAAAACAAAGGTTTCTCATCTTTGCATCTTAAACGACTGTTGATCTCCATGATCATAGAGCACCCAATAAAAAAATAATCAACGGTTACTTTAATTCTCAATAAAGAATCAAACGATAACTAAATCTTGAGACCATTACTAAGGCACTTACCTCTTGGAGCAAACCAAATCGACCACTCGAAGGCTGTAAGAGAGGCGAACTTACTGACCCAAAGTTCTCCCATGCTTACAAATCCTAAATCTCCAACCCATATTTGCACATGCATTGAATTAAAAGTATTACAAACTACAAGCCCCTCAGTACTTGAAGGACCATAAAAGCCCAAGTGATATCATTTTCATGAAGAGAAAATATGAGTCTCTCATTTAACATATCAGTATTACCCATTTTATCCAACCCCATTTATTAATGACTTTACTCTTCTCGTACTAATACTAATTAAGAATGATGTTCAATGTAAGGCACACCTCAAAACTACAGCAAAAGATGCAGTTTAGTGCTAGAAGGACTTCCAATGGCATAAAAATCTATCGTCACTCTTAATTATAAAATTTAAAAATAAAATTTAAAAGTTCCAAAATGATTCACATCGAGCATATCTACAAATAATTAAAATTTTTGAAAATAGACCGTCCAGATAATGCTCTACAAGAAGCACCATTCTCATGATTTGAAAAAATATTTTTATACACTTACATGTTAAGGTTGAGAGGGCCAATTTGTGGGGTTTTAGTATATCAACAACCTTTTCCTATGGCTTTTTGAGGCACCTCTTGCTTAAAGTAGTAGAATCCTTACACTTTATATAATCTTTTTTCTATTATTAACATATTAGTCTTACCCACTTTATTGAACCCTATCCATCAATGACTTTACTCTTCTCATAGTAATATCAATAATAATAATACACAACAAACAATCATCCCTATCCTCACAAAAGACCAAAATAAATAAAAAATTTAAAAAAAAACACAAATGAATGAGTAGCGTAAAGGCCCTAGAAGACTTGGATTTGCATTTATGATGAGTTGTAAGAAACCTTACGTCTCAACAAACCCACCCCATGAGGGTCAATAATACATGAAGAAGAAACAACACAATCTACGATGTGAAAGAACCCTTTAAGCCTGTGCATGAAGAGACAGGGTTAGGGTGGGTGCAAAGTCCCACGACCCAAACCCAATGGTTTTCATTGTCAAACACAGGTGGGTTTGCCATCCTTTTGCCCTAATAATAATTTCATCACCCCGTTACTTCCCATTAAAGCCGAGACAGATTAGAGACTCAAGGGTCATATCAAAGTCACTCCGGTGTCTCTAGGGATTGGATGCAAGACTTGAGGACCACATCAGGAGAAGTCCAGATAAAAAGCCACTGATTTCTCAGGGTTAGGGGACACTTGTGCAAGTGGGGAGATGTGGGATGTACCTACGCATTTTTTGCCATTTTTGGTCCTATTCTTTGTCCTAAAATTCAGAGCAAGAGAACCCTAGAAACACCAGTGAACGTACCAGTGGGGAAGGTCGGTGCACTTGAATTGAAGGACATCACTCCCTCGTTGCAGTTCCGTTTTGCATCCATTCACCCTACAACAAACAAGTGAGTGTCCTAGAGACCAAAAGAGAGAGAGAGAGAGAGAGAGAGAGAGAGAGCAAAACAAGAACTACCAGATATGTCATATTTGGAGAGAGAGAGAGAGTGTGTTAAAAAAATACAGAGCTCAAAAGAGAGGTAGAGAGAAAACAAAGAAGTCAGAAATTAAAACTCAAAAGAGAATGAAAGCGATAAAAATAAAGAGCCAAAAAACATCAAGGGAATAAAAAGACAAGAAGAGAGAGAACATAGAGCGAAACAGAAGCAAGAATTATCAATCACAGAAGCTCAAAAGAGAGTTGGGTCTGAGAGAACATGGAGAAAAAAACAGAAGCAACAAATATCAATCACAGGAGTTTACAAGAGAGTAGTCCGGGAGAGAGAGAGGCAACAAATGTATCAGCAACTCAATATCAAAAAGCTTGTAAAAACCAAAGGTGGACATAGGAAACATCAGACAGGCCCATATGTGCACACCAAAATCCTCAAGAAGAAAACAAGATATCACCACCACCATTCTTCACTTCATGAGAAAGAGTAACCAGGTCGAGAGACAAATGGCCCCTCCTCCTCACTAAAACACTCGACCAAAACAGAAGTCACCACCACAAGCAGCCTTAGAATCCATCAATAAGGGGGCCGAGGTGGCGGGGTCCAGTAGACATCATGCGGCAGCTGCCCGTTGGGCATCAAATTCGGCGGAAGGTTATACACTGGCATCTCCGACTGCAACCCCATGGACCCCGGCACCACACTGCTCCCTTGCTCCCCACCATGAGCTGCTGGGGTCAATTGGCCTTGTGCGGAACTCTCTGCATCGTCATCCAACGGCAGTCTCTCATAAGTAGCATTCGAGAAAGTGGCTGCAATGACCATCACCGGCCCGGAAGCAACGAGGGCACCCACCACACTGCCCCCCACCACTTGACCTTGACCACCAGCCAAGTATACAGTGAGGCCCGTGGCAGCAGGGGGCGAGGGCGCAGGTAGGAAGGCACCGGAGAGGGATAGGATTTCAAAGCGTCCATGGAGGGTGACGACGGCACCCGGTGCAGCGGGCTGACGGAGGGTCACATTGGCAACAACACCGCTTCCACTGAGGACGCAAACCCCTCGTTGCCGGCGGCGGGCAAAGGCAGCAACACTCTCAGCGACATCGGCGCCCCCAGCAACCTCCAGCACGTGGCTGCGCAGCGCATTTGGGCTCTCCCGTGTGATGATGATGGGTGGCTTTGGCTTGTTCTTCGACCCTGGGGGCCTGCCCCGCGGCCGTCGTGTCCCACCCCCACCACCGCTCGATGTTGCACCACCCTCAGCCCCAGCGTCCTCGCCCCCTCCCTCTTGCGTGTCATCGTGGGGCTCGCTCTCTTCCTGGGCTTCCTCGGTGTGGTGGTTTTGGGGTTTTAGGGAAGACCCACCAAGAAGGCCAAGACCGGTGGGGGCGGATGGCCCACCGGGGGGCTCGTTGCTAGGGTCGCCCATCCCCACATTGCCGCCCCACCACCTGTTTGCCAGGACGCACCTACTGGTTTAACCTTCAAGAAATTACAACAAATTTGGAATGAAGAACCACCCAGAATGTGGTTTATTCCACAACTCTCTTCGCCTTGTTTCGGTACAGAAGCCTATCCACCAAAAAAGAGAACCAAAAAAAACAGTCAGCTGAGAAGACCAGGAAAACCTTACTTTTAGCTTATTACAGGCCCAAAATAGAGGAAGGAGAAGTCTATGCTTGTGTCTTGAGCTTTGTAGCTTTCTTGGAGCCAAATGAAACAAGATTTAGAGATCAGGATTTTGATTGTTGCGGAGTGAGAAAGAGGAACAGTTGCTTTTCATGAGGAAATCTCGAACTCGAACCTCTCAAATGTGGTTTATAGAGGCTTCTTTCTTCTGTGGTGTAAAAACCATAAATCCTTTGAAGTATGCTTTGAGAGCTTTTATCGGTAAGGAACCCCGGAATAAGAAGGCAGAAACCAGAAAATCCTTGCTTCTATATCACCCCAACAAAAAGCAAAAACTCCTGGATTTTGCAGAGAGGAAAAGAGTTATAGGCTTTTCAGAGAAAGAGAAACCGCTCACTTGGATTGAGATTCAAGCAAATCTATGACCAAACACTGTAAATTCCACAGCAATGTCACTGTGAGCTTCCCACCTTCTTCCTCCCAAAACCCCAAATCCAGAAACCCGAAATCCTTCGCTTTCACGCCGAGAAAACCAGAACCCAATTTCTTTTCACAGAGAAAAAAAACTCCCACTTGGCCTCAGATCCGATAAAACCACTCCAAACCACCCATCTCTTTCAAATCAATCAACCATAGCGTGGAATCCATGCCTTCCCTGCACAAAACCTGTGTTATGCCTTCAAAACCTGTTTTGACTCTTCTTTGTTCTCTCCTCTTCGTTGTGGATAGATAGAAGGGGGGGCTGAATCCTGTGAAAAAAACCCGCACAAGTAAAAACCGCCCATCTTATATAGAAGGGCCCGTTGCACTTGAAAAGCGGTTTTTATCCTGGTTTCTAGAGAGAGAGAGAGCTTAAAACTTTGTAGAGAGAGAGTGGTTTTGGGCAAGGGCATGTTGGGGTAACGTGCGAGGAAGGAAGTGGAACACGTCATTGTCTCTCGCCCCGACAATAGTGTCGAATGCTGAGCGTGTAAAGGGCTAATAAGGTCTTAGTGTTATTAGGTGCCCTTGTGTTAGTGGAGTGTTTGGTCATAATCTCCATTTTTCAAGATAATCCTTGATATATGATGTTAAGTACCCTTTACTTCTTCTTTATGACATTTGAATCCTTAGCTATTTTATTTTTTTTGCCAAAAGAAATCGTATTCCTCCATAAGCATAATATCCACTTACTCCAATCAGGTAATACATAATTGAAATTAGGATCTCAAGTTTTGGGGAAGTAACCTCTGAGATTAATTTTAATAAAAAATTATAAATTTATATCTTATATGTATTTAAAAAAATAATGTCTCGAGGTTGAATAGAGATCATCAATTTGATCAAAAACTCAAACTTTAAATTTTATTTTGTTTTTAGAATAATTATCTAGTAATTTATAAATGGTTCCCAAAATTTCATATCGAAAAAAATTCCTCTTGTCTACGAGAGAGAGAGAGAGAGTAAAAGTAATGTCTAAATTTAGGAAATTTACAAAAGAATTTCCTCCGGGCAACGGAAAAGTATATATGCCACCCTTTTCCTAGCCACCCTTCTTCTCCTAAACATCATTCGACCGTATTTTAATGCATGTAGTTGATTTATTCAGAACTATTAGAGCAGGATCCACTTTTTGGGGAATATGAGTCGAAGCAATAACAAGAATCTTTCTAGTGGAACATCTTTCACAATCTCTGAAGAGATGGTTCACTAATAGACCGAGGGATAAGTAATTCGACTCATTCACATACAAATCATGAATGTTTGGAATCCATATTATGCAAGGAGACATTGTTTTTGCTAATTCTAATTGAGGGGTGATATCAAACCGATCCATTTTCGACGTCATATACATAGTTAGCACATTCGTCGTTAGGACATTCGCCATAGTTAGCAGCTCAGCATCAAGATTCCAAATGGCTTTAACCAATAGAGCACATATAGTGTGCCCCAGCGGGAGCATATTGTGAAACTACACCCTTTTTTAGTCTAATTTTTTTGGAACAATATAAAAAGTAATAGACGATGATTATTTTTAAAAAAATAAAAATAAATTTTGAGTTTTGTGATATTTACTTCTTCCCCTTCAAAAGTTGGACGGTCTCAATCTTGAGGCATTAGTTTTTTCCGGTACATAGAAAGTTTATTTTGAAGAAAAAAGATTATTTTATGGGTTTTAAGAATTATATCCCCAAAATTTGAGATCTACAAAGTATCCCTAGTATGTAACTTGACCGAGGGAGTAGATCGATAGTATACTCCAGATGGGGAGTAGGAAATCCTTTTTGGTAATTAGGAAATCTTTTGAGTAAT
The DNA here is from genome assembly GCF_054954075.1 of Amborella trichopoda. Classification (NCBI taxonomy): domain Eukaryota; kingdom Viridiplantae; phylum Streptophyta; class Magnoliopsida; order Amborellales; family Amborellaceae; genus Amborella; species Amborella trichopoda. Next base: position 5,967,390 of record NC_142343.1, on the reverse strand, counting down.
TATAAGTCATAAAGTTGTCTGACTAAATATTATTATAATTTTTGTTTTTTTATAAGTCATATCAATAACAAATTTGAGGCCTTCCATCTTCACATAAGGGCACACTTAAAAAATATAAAAATGTATTATCAATAAAATAAAATAACCAAAATACCCTTGATAATTTTAGGAGTAGTTTTTCATTTTATACCGTCGAAAATACTTTTTATCTTTTTCTTAGGTCTGCCCTATGAGAGAAGTACATGGCCCAAATATCATGTTCACGTGATTCCTAGAAAAAATTAAAATATTTCGAGTCACCAATTCAAGATCAAATCGTCAGATGTTTACTTGCAACACTATAGCTAGGAGTCACCAATTCAAGATCAAATCGTCAGATGTTTACTTGCAACACTATAGCTAAAGCTATCCCAGCAGTCTATTCAAGTTGGATGGCTAGGAGACGACGGCATATATGAGTTTCCTATACGTAGTAGCATATACAAATGTTCTCTTTTGTTTTTAAAATATAAAAATTGTCTTACGTATTTTATATTTTACACTCAAGTCTTATTTTTGTTACTAGAAAGTATATTTTAATTTTACCTAGATTAAACTCAAATTTGATATTTTCATACTTATCAACATCATATTAAATAAATTATATTTATTTTATATTATTTTTAATATTTTATGAAGGTGTGTGATAGTGAGAAATATTTAATGTATCAAAATTGAGCCTAATCTGATATACAAAAAATTATAAAATTAAAAGACATTATATATTTTAAAAAAGTGGAAATGTTTGAATTACAAAAATAAAATAGGTTTCTTCTATAAATTTCCTTTAATTTTAAGAAAAGTACACAAAGAGATTCGTTTGTATTTGATACAAGGAGTTACAATTACCTCCAATAACTTGGCTAAAAGTTTAAAGAACATTTTAAAAGTATATGATATCTTTCAAGCTATCAAATTTTACATTTGACGATTAAAGATAATTATGGTATCCTCCAATACATGATATGATACACTACTTTAAGAATTTATCAAAATATATCTAATTTAGCAACTATTTAATATTTTAGTCATTGTCAACTATACTAACTCCTGATCATGCGTATTTTGATGGTCTTTTCTAAATAAAAAAATTCGAGTGGATGATATACGGTTTAACTAGGAGAAGGCAAAAAGATGCTAACAGTTTTTGTCCAAATTTTTGGCACATGATTTTGATTCCTTTTACTTCATCTGATAATGAAATTTGAATGACTGGATGAAGCTTTTGGCCCAGTTTTGGGGATATAAAGTTATGCTATTTTTTGTATGCAGACTAGGTTCGCAAACTCGACCGGTCGAATTTAGAACTGGCCGGTCAAACCGGTATCGGACGCTAGCCTATGTTATTTCGGTGGTCCAGCCAGATATTTTTAAAAAATTAAAAAAAATGAATATAAAATCCCTTATTTTTTGGGATATGTTTGTAATTTTTTAATGTTTTTTATTATTTTGGAAAATATTGGAAAGTGTTTTGGTAATGAATACTTATTTTCACATTTTTCATCTTTTTTATTTTTTTAAAAAATACCCCTGGATGTAAATCGATTTTTTAAATCTATTTTTTCAATGTGCTTTGTTATAATCATGATTTAGATATATTTTCATATTTTTTTAAAAAAATTTGTATTTTTTATTTTTAACACTTTTTGAACCGGTAGAGACCAGCTCGGTTAGGACAGTTGAATTGACCGGTTTACCAATTACTTGGAACTAGCTCTTAATCAGTTTATGAGGCCGGTTTGATTTTTTCAACACTGGACTGAACATTCAGTTTCACTATGAGCCGTAACAATATGAAAAACTAAAATATGAGATGGTCTTAAATTTCCAAACGAAATTCTAAAGACATTGAGGTACCTGAATATCATTCAAACGATGTGGTTGAATAGTTGTATTTTACAAAATTTTGGCTGAAGCTATACTTAGTTTTGAACAAGTCCATAATTTGTGCGATAACACAATATCCATATCAATTTAAACTTTATCATATCTTGATCTTTGTAGAGGTTAACTGAATACTATATTAGAAATAAATATATTTTAAATCCTTTATTTTCAATTATAAAAATATTTATGAAAATGTAATTAAAAATAAATATAGTTTGGTCGAGTCCCTCACCTTTTAAATGAAAATAAGAAAAATAAAATACAAGAAAAGCTTGTTTTCTAGACTCTATTTGTGTAAAGATAAATTATTTTGTCAAATATCTTATTATTGATTGGAATCAATTCTTTTGGGACTATTAAATTTTGCAATAAAAATGAAAAAGTTGGAAAAAAAAAAAGTAAAATGAAATCCTTTTACTGTAGATTCAAAGACAAGTCCACAAAATTTGCGCGCCATCTTTATCCATTGTATGGAAAGAAACCTCATGGATCACGACTCCTACTTGTTTGTGAGGAGACAAAGAAGAATCTAAAGTCATCATATAAAGGAATAGTCATTGTTGCCAGTGATTGACACAGATAGATCTTAAGAAATCTAAGTGTGCACCCAAACCTTATCATGCAATTTTGGTGTCGAAAATTAATAAGACAGTGGGAGAATTTATTTTTATATTTAATTTTAAAATTTAAACTCTAAAAATATTTTAAATCAAACAGATTTATAAGCACATGAAAATTTTAAAAATACATAATCCAGATAATATGCTGTAAGATGTATTATTTTAAAGACTTGTAATCTTTTTTTTTCCCCATAACTATGCATCTCGATGCCATCTCGATCCAATATCAAGAAAACCCTTTTCAAAGGATTTTAGAGGTACACTTTTACTCAATATTTTAAGGTGTCAACTTTATATAAACTTTTTCCGATATAAGTTTAGTATATGAACATTGCAATAGATTTATACACCAAGAATACAGTGTAGTTATTTCGGTGCCTACTTTATTCAACTCAAATGCTCACCCAATGAGAAGGATTGCGTATACAATAAGGGGTAAAAATAGCAAAAATGGATTTTAGAATTTGCAATCTCTTTTCATGATGTTGACTTGTAAATGTACTCAGTATTATTTGACACTCCTTATTTGTTTTGTATTACCAAATTTTTGGAGAAATAATATTTTTCATCATTGGGAATGATAAAATAGATATTTTTTAAAAAATTAGTGGTATTTTATTAATTGTTATAAAACTCAATGGATAATACTATATCTTATGTGTATGATGTCATTATCTACTATAGCTAATAAATACTTTTTTGTATCTAGAATTCATATTTTATTTTTGATTAATTGTCTAAAATATTCATAGACAAAAAAGTTACTACATTGTACGGTAAGGGTATCTAATATCCAAAATGCTCAGTACATTAAATAAATACTCTATTAGTAGGAGTACCCTAACAAACCCAATTTTTATTTCTTTTGAATGTTGTTCGAAAATTACATGTCATAAATTTAACATGGTCATTGTTTTGGTCCCCCTTACCATTTTCTTATCTAAGGCCCATCATAATCCTAAAAGTGACCGATATGAATATGAATGGTTTGATTCAATAAATTGAAAATAATAAAAAGAAAGAATTATCAAAATATACCTCACTTTTTTGTAATTTTACATTTTACCCACATTCTACTCTTTCAAATCAAGAGCACATGTATTTGGATGGGTATTTTGAATTTAAAATGAAACAAATTAGTAAAAGGTTGAATAGATGATATGTCAGGTGCATTTGATAAAGGAAAAAATTTATCTAACGTTCCAACATTAAAATGTAAAATCACATATGCACATCAAAATCCATCATAAAATGTTGTTTTGATGTTGAAAATTGATCATCTCGACATTGAGATGTATAAATATATATATAAAAAAAAAAATTGAGTCCCAAAAATAGTGCATCTTGCAACACATTATCTAGACCGTCCATTTTCAAGATTTTCATATATTTATAGATCTGTTTGATTTTGACCATTTTTTGAAGTTTAAAATTTTATAATTAGATATAAAAATAGATTTTCAAACAATCTTAAAAAAAAAACAAAAAATTACATATATATCCGTTATTGTTGACGTTATTACAGCGCTACAGAATATTTTTCGTTATTACCACCGTATCAGTTTTTTGAGGTCAAAACAAAACTTTTTTTTAAAAAAGAGATGACTTTACCATTTTTCAGTGGTTGTACAACCGATGGTAACGTGTTTTGGGTAAGTTCATAATCCCTCATATTTCTCTTAAATTTAGGGGTTCAAACTAGCTGTTCCATGATTTTATCAGATAACCATGACTTCAAAGAGGTAGAGAGAATATGCCCACAAGATTTCTCCTAATCTTCTAATCTCATAATCCCTAAAATTTCTTTTAAATTTAGGGACTCAAACTAGTTGTTACCCTTTGAATTTATCCTATAACTATGACTTCAGAGAGGTAGAGAAAATACGCCACAAGAGAGAGAAAAGATTTTTCAGTTCTTGAAAAAGATAAAATTTAAAATTTTCGGTTCTTCAAGAACCATTGGTGTATTTTTGGTTATTCAACAGCATAAAATACTTTAAATTCGGTTATTCAACAACCGAAAAAGGTAAAGTATCTTTTTTAAACATTTCCATTTTGACATGAAAAAAAACAGACACGGTGGTAATTAGTAGAGCTGTAATAACATAAACTATAATGAATATGTATGTAATTTTTCCAAAAAAAAATGTACTAAAATTGCACATTATGATAAATTTTGGGGGTGAGCCTTACTTGGATTGTTTAAGGTTGCAACCTTATAGAAACCATACCTTTTGACAAATTTCCCATAATAAAAAATAGATCAATTTCATCAAAAAACTTTAGAAAAACAAAATTAAATAAATTAGACAGCTTATTATAATCAAGAGTGAGAATAAATATTCGAGACATGTTTTGATATCATTTTGAGGGCTTTTTGAGTACTTTTTACAAAAAGCAATTTCAGAATGGGTGCGGTTTGTATAGAGTTGATTCTCTAAACAATCAAAGTAAAACGCACCTTCAAAATAGTGTCGACAATGTAGTTTCAATACTGGAAATCTTTGTGATAGCGTTAAAATATATTTTCATCTTTAATAATAAAATTTAAAGTTTAAAAAATAGTGTAGATTGATTAGATCTAAGAAAACTTGAACATCTTGAAAATTGACAGTTTAAAAATACCTTGCAAGATGTACTTTCCAAAACTTGAAATCCATTGTTTTCCTCATCTCCATGCATCTTGATATCGAGATGATCAATTTGAAGATATTTGGTCATCAAAATAACCTTTTCTAGTGAACTTTCTAGTGAATTTTTTGAGGTGGGCTCTAATTTAATTGTTTAGAGCCTCGGCTCAAGTCATTAATAAAAGGGCGAGTTTTTTATACGGCTGCAGCTGCATGTGGCGGCAATGGCCCATTTCCAACCTAAATGGTGTAGGATGCGGTGTGCGCTCACGGGCAATGCTGCTAAATGTAGCCGCACTTGTGAAAAACATTTCGCTTCTTAAAAATCAAGATGAGAAGCAATTATTTTGAGAAGTTATTATTCTAATCGCAATATGAGGTTTTGGTGAGGCTGCAATTTTTATGAATCGGGATTAGTAGGTGATGTAATTAGGGTTTTTTATTTTTATTTTATTATTTTTAGGAGGTTAAAATTTAGGTTTGAAGTTATATTAGGGGTTTAGTTTATGGGTGCAGTTTGCATACGGATGCATCCGTAGGTGTAGAGATAAGGTGCACCTTCAAATTTTATCATGGTATATAATTTTGATGTAAAATATTCTTAGGATTATCTCAAAATCTATTTTTATATCTAATTATAAAATTTTAAATTTCAAAAATAGTTAAAATCAAGTAGATATATAAACATATGAAAAATATTGAAAATGGGCGGTGTAGATAATATGTTGTAAAATACACTATTATTTATACTTAAATTTTTTTATTTTTCATAGTCATACATCTCAATGTCGAGATGATCAATCAAATTTTCAACATTAAAACTACCTTTTCCTATGGATTTTTTAGGGGCATCCGCAGTTCTGCATTATAAGGTACCATCCTTATATAAACTTTGTCCTTAGTTTATTACTATTGGATCAGAATAAAACGTAGAAGCGAAGAGTTTAATTTAGATCTATAAAGAGAACTTTTTAGGGTGGAGTCCCTTATCGACCCTATGAGAGTTTGTAATATCCCATCCTTTATGTCTAGGAAAACTGTTTTATGCGGGTTGGACCGCATGGCATATGCGGTCCAAAAAGTGTAAAGCATCCATCTTAAAGATGGATGTAAGTAGGTGTTCCATCTAAAAACAACGGAAAATAACGGTCCAAATGTTTTCTTACTAAAATTATTATTTTTAATTTTTAAAATTTAATTATTTTTTCATATTCATGATCTCCATGCTAGACATTACATGTCCTTAAAAATTAAGTCCAAAAATCCATCTCAAAAATAGATTTATTATTAGGCCCGCATTTCTACATATACGGGCTTGATAGCACAGAAACTGGGTCCTTAAGTTTATCTTTTATTTTCTCTACGTCAATTGATATCAGAGCCTCGAAACCCATATAACATGATGTTATTACAATCATCTGTGACCAATTATAGAGTGTGTCAATGAAATAATTGAGATATTCATGAAACACTTGACAAAACATATTAGCAGAGTAATACAACAAGTACTACGAGAATTAGATAACAAATAGCAATAAAAGGAACAATAATATCAAGATACAAACCCTAGTGCCGAAGATGTTGACAACAACCCAAAAGTGCTAAAATTTTCAAAAATAAATTACAAAGAGGAAGATATGCATGTTGAAGCATGTGAAATACTACCCCTTGAGCGTGAAGGAGAAATGAAAATTACGGCTAGTATTTCAGAGTTTCACTATAAGCTGCAGACCCATATATTTAATTAATTAGTTTATTGAAAAAGACAAATTACCAAGGATGATAGTTGGACTTCATTACCAACTATTGGCAAGGCCGATATGTTGAATTCAAATAACTCGAGGTCGAGCTTCTCCCAACCTTGGGAGAAAGATGTAATTAAGGTTTTTAATTTTTTATTTTGTTGTTTTAGGAGATTAGAATTTGTGATTGGGGTCATATTGGGTTCTTGATCTTTAAGGGTATTCATGTTTTTTTTTTTTTAGCTGTAGAGAATTAAGGGGTATATTGGAAGTTAAATATTAAATGATTGAAAGGTTTGGATTTAATATTATTTTGAATTTCTTATGGAACAAGTTGGGTTTTAGTTTTTTTTATTTTTCTTCTATAAATATGTAACTATCATCCTTGAGAGTTATTTTGATTGTTTAGAGGTATGTCATTATTTAGAGGTATGTCTTACATTGATTGTTTAGGGCATCAACCATATATAAATGACACCCATTTAATTTTATCTTTTAATTTCTAATTTATATGTTTTCTTTCTCCTTCTCTATACGTCAGGTCACGTCTCAAACCCTTGGAAAAAACAGATTCGAAGATAAAGCATCTTGTCATAATCAAGACTCAAGAAAGTGAAATTCAAAATATAGAAAATGGTGTGAAGCTTACATATTTATGAAGAATGGACCGTCCAAATGTCTCCTGCAAACTGGACTACTTTTTTTTTTATCTAATCTCAATTGTTTTTCCATATATGGGACAAAGACAAGGAATTTGCAAAGTTCGCAGCATAAAAACCAATGTTTAATTTATGGAAAAAGTTTATACATGGGGTCAACCTTAGGTGAACCTAAAAAACCTACTGGAGAAGGTTGTTTTTATGCTGGAAAACCTTCAAATCCATCATCTTGACCTCAAGATTACAGGAATGAAAGATAATTTCTAGTCCTAAAAATAGTTCATCTTCTAGCACATTATCTGGAGCGTCAATTTTTAAGATTTTCAAGTGTTTATAGATCTGTTTGATTGTTACCATTTTTAGAACTTTAAATTTCTGACTTGGGAGCAATAATATATTTTCATATCATCGCAAAGCTTTGCAGCACCGAAACTGTATTTTCAGCATAGTTTTGAGGTATACCTTACTTCAATAGTATAAGTTGAGTCCTTATACAAACCTCACCCTTAATTTATAGATATGATAGGTGTTTGCACCATTTATTTTTACTACATGGATGAACAATTATCATTAATTGTTAGATTTGAAATCAGATGGTTGAGAATGCGTTATTATTTCGACACAAGATCTAAAATAAAATTTTTCGAATATTGTAAGACACGTCCATTTATTGGATTTCAGATGGCTAAATATAATAGTGACCTCCTTGTACCATAAAACAATGGTCTCATAATATGCTATCCCTTATATAAATATTTCTAAATGCGGCGCTTTATGATACTAATAATAATACTTATTCCATCATTATCATATAGCATTTAACATATTCATGACGGATATAAATTGGGTTTTTTTATTATTATTTTTGAATGTTAAGCAAGGATTTTATTGAAAGAATGAAAGAAGTACATGTACAGTGAAAAAAAAAAAAAAAAAAGAGAAAAAAAATAGAAAAGAAGGAAGTGGGTCATTTTTCTAAGGCATAGACCCTCATTATCACAATTTGAGGGGGTAAATTAGCCATTCTCTCCAAAACAAGGGACCTCAGGAGAGCATCCAAACCGTCCATTCTGGTAAAAGCCGCGCAAAAGGACAGCCCTTTTGAAATAGGAGAAGACCTAGGAATACAGCACTTAAAATAACAAAAAAAAAATATAAACTATTCCAATTTTAAAAATATTTGTTCATTACAAATACTTAAAAAGCTAACGCGTGAAATAATCGTATTTGGTGACGAAATACCCTACCAAACAGGCTGCAAGTTGCAAGGCGGTTTGAATTTCGTTGGGAATTTCGCTGTCGGCGACCGTGTGAAAAGAGTAGCCGATCAAGAATTTCGGCATGTTTTCACATACGTGGGGCATTTCTGTTGCTTTTAGGTTAAAGGAACCAATAACTTATTTTAGAATTAATGAAAGGTTTCACCAAAAAAAACAAAAGACAAAATTTCAGCAAATTTTTAGGCTAGCCAAGCCTATCTTTTTAGGCGGGGCTTACAATGGGCTAGGCGGCCTAGCCTGGCCCAATCGGCCCAAAAAAATGTAGGCCTTGGGCCACAAAGTGTGGCTTTGGGCCGGGCTAGGGCCAGTGTTGACATGGCCCTCTTAATTTTTTTTTCATTTGATTTTGGTCTAGCTCGGTCTAGCGATTATTGGGCTTGGGCCGGCCTTATGAGGACAAGGGCCGGAACAAGACTGAGGCTGCCCCAACCTATTGCCACCCTTATCTTTAGGCTGAGAGTGTGAGGATTTTCTCAACAATAATCCCATGGATTTTGTGGTAGGTAAGGCGGATTTGAATCTGGAGGTTGCAACCAATCGATTTTAAACTTTGGCATTAATTGAATAGAATAGTGCAACGAAAGACATTGCTATGTCATTGAAAGAGATTCAATGAATGTCATTAATCGATACAACAAGGTGAAAAGAGTTCTCCAGAAGCTTAGATCATTTTAGTTGTAGATTTTAAAGATGGTGTCATTGTCGGTTTCGTCTATCTATGTCTATAGGGACGTGAACACTCCGGCGGATATGCTCGCTAAGGGTGGGGCTTTGTTGCCTGATCTTTCTATTTCAAGTGATATAATTTCTTCCATCTACTTCTTCAATCAATAAATTAATATAACATTTGTCATAAAAAAAAAACCTTACTTTGGGTTAGCGGGGAGAGAGAGAGGTATAAAAACATAAAATAATTGCACAGGGAAATTGCTATTTCTTTTTTTACGGTTTTCTTATGCCGATTTCTTTTATAATCAGGGATAGGGTCATTGCTAGAACCAAAATCGGAACCGGAACCGGAACGAGTCCCCCAACAATTTATGACCTGATTGCATGAGGTTAAATATAGTATATTGTACAATACACAAGTTGTGTTTCGTACACTTATCAGAGTTCCCTAATAATTTTGGGAAGGAAAACAAGCACATTGACAACACAAATAAGATCAAAAGAGTCAGGATCCAGAAGCTACAGCTCAGTTGCAAAAGAAGTGACTAGACAACCACTAGCTTCATCATCTAATCCTAATAGACTTCATGTAACCCTCAAATCATCTCAATTTTGTCCTCTAATACATGTTTGATTGGAGTTTGGAAGGCGGTTGTTGTAGGGTCTATTGGTCAAACTTCTCGGCCTTATTATGATTCTTCCCAAAGGTTCGAATCTCGGATCACAACTCGGGGACTTTACTTTGAGACAATTTTTTTATGCTTATTATTTGTTAATGGAGCTGGAGCTGGAGCTGGAGCTGGAAATGGAACTGGAGCTGGAATTGGCTGGCCCTTTCTTGGGTAAAACGGATCCAGCGGGCCACACCTGTTTTTTTATTATTTTGGTTGTGTCCGAAAGATATCCCAGAATTGGGTATGTGTACATCTATCATTCATATTATCAAAAAATAATGTGGGTGCTATGTTATTGCTTTTTACCTTGTGTTTTTTCAGGTGAGAATAGTTATTCAAACTTTATTTCCCATGATGAAGAATGGACCCCGGATATTGGGTATTAGTAATGGCCTTATTGTATACAATCCATAGTTAGATAATATTTTTGGAAAATATCTTCTTCTTCTTTTCTTGATTTATGGAGAATATTTATAGAATAGTTAAAACATTTTAAACAATCAATGATGTGGTTAAATTATCTAATTTATCAATAAAGTAATTATTTTGGATAAGTTATTGCACTTCGATACCTCGTCAATTATTTCATTACAAACTGGAGAACCTATCCTTGTTTCGGATTTGGAATCCTGCATAAGTAAGGGTATTTTTATAAGTTGATCACGTAAATTACTTTAACCAAATGGGCTAAAGTATTTTTGCTTATTCCATATTCCTAACTCTATATATGTTTTTTTTCATTAAAAAGCCGTATTCTAGACTTGGAACTTAGAACTGACAAAGGAATTCACATCTTTCGACTAAAAGTGGTTATGTGGGGCTAAATTACCAGAGTACACATTTGATTTAGGTTCCAAATCCGAATCAAAATTTCCTAATGAAAAGTGTTTTTCTTGGTTTGGAATCCAAAACAAGTAATAGGTAATTTTTCTCAAGTGACTCAAGTGGGTCAAATTATAAAAATATAATTTATTGTTCATGGCTAAAATTTCAAACAAGGACACTTTAAAGATTGTTGTGAAGGTACCTAAATGAAAGAATTTTCAAAAGTAACCGCATTATTGGGGAAAATATTGATTTAACCATCTTTTTAATCTTTGACCTGTAATTGGGGAAAATATTGCTTTGACCACGTTTTTGAATCTTTGAATTGTATAGGGGAAAATATAGATTTAACCACCTTTTATAATTTTTGAAGTGATTTAACCATCTTCCGTTTTTTCTTATCTTTTGGGTGTCACTTCGTGGTTTCAATGGGCACAAGCAATTGACAAGGAACATGACAGAAGAACCTTGGAACATTTCAAGAGTTGGTAATGGAAATTTATGAGGAAACAGTAAAATAGAATGATGAAATGCGATTGTGGTGTTGAAAATCAAATGGAAGGGGGGTAGTTCTACAAAGTTTCATGAAGTCCTTTACTTACCTTGGGGATTTGCCCCTCTTTTTCATGCATGTGCCTTCCTTGATACATGCCTGTGCAATATGTAGGGTAGACTTTTGATGCAAGTGCCCTTTCGGCTAGTCCATGGACCGGTTTTGAGGCACGTGAATCGATAACAACCGAGGATAAAGGTCAAGAGTTTGAATGTATATCATGCAATTTTTTATTTTTTTCTGTTTTAATGGTGGTCATTGTGAGAGCTTTTGTTAAGGTCAAAGGTAATAATTAAGGTTGAGCACATCAACAAAAATAAATAAAAATAAAATGGAATAATATATATTGTGAATGTATGTGTTTAGTATAAGGTGGTCACAATTATTTTTGACCATTGGATGTGAAATTGGGTGGCTGCATTTATTGCATTGACCAAGCTCAAAGTTCATTTTTTTTTTCCCATATATCAGATGATTATAAATAACTCTGATCTCCTAATACCAAAAGTAAATGGTCTTATTGTATACAATCCCAATATATATTTATGACTAGGTGGTAAGACTCTCTCAAAAATTCACCTAGCTGGTCAAATCCACCAATTTTATGTTAAATTAGTACTTATAATAAGGAAAGTATACAAAGACACAATTTATTTTTAATACAAGGAAGTCACAATCGCTTTCGTCCATTAGATTTCAAATCTGATGGTTATGAGTGTATCATTGACATGAATACAAGCTCAAAAAATATTTTCTCGAACTTTGTGACACCCCAAGCCTCCCATTTTGACACTTAATGTCCAGTATTAATTGTGACCTCCTATTACCAAAAATAAATGGTCTCATAGTACGTAATCTCATTATAATAATATCAATTCTATCGAGTACCTCCTCAAGTTTTTTGGTTAAATATACATAAAATACCTTGTCTAAGGTATGAAACCTGAAGTAGCTAGGGCAATTTTCTGGTCCTGGTCAATATGCAAACTTACTTAAATCACCAAAATACCTTGTTTGTTCAAGATTTAAATGAAAAAGGTGTTTAAAAAATTGGCAAATGTGATTTTGTCATTTGGCTTAAACAACCTAGTAAAATCAAATACATTATTAACCTTGTTTTAGGATTCCAAACCTAGGTTAAGGGATTTTAGTGAAAAAATGTTAATAATTTGGAACATAAAAAAATCAAAAGTATTTACATCATTTAACTTGAGACAGTATGCAAAACCACGACTCGGGGATGGGTACCTCGGGCCAAGTCTGTGTTACTCAACCTGAATTGAGCCGAGGCTAGCCAAGCCAAAGAATAATAAAAACAAAAAAACATAAAAATGCAAAAAAAAATCCTAAACATAAAAGAATATGTTTAAAGCAAAAGTAAAAAATACATATCTAAATAAGGTTAAAAAAGTAAGTGAAAAAACATAAAAATATCTATATATATTACAAATTAATTTTTTATTTTTTGCATATATATATATATATATATATATATATTTAATATCCCTGATTTTGACCACTCGACTCGAGGGGACTCGGGCTGACCAATTGGGCGAATCCGAATTTTCATGCGAGTCTAAATTGGCTCGCCCTAGTTTTTGCATACTGGCTTGGGCACTTAAATGGAGATAATACTTAAATGGAGATAATTTATCAAAATATCATACTTTTTCAATATTTCAAATCTAAAATTGGGAAATTTGAGTAGGATGAAGTTTCTATAGGGCCTAGGCTTTATGGAAAGTGATCGTTCCAAAGTAACCACTTTGCGAATGTATTGATTGATTCGATAACCTCAAATGTTTTTTTAACTTAATAAATTCCTATTTGTCCAAGGTCCCCCTTTTGGGTATTTTTACTCTACCTTTTAATAATGTAACTGAGTGAAATGAAAAGTTAAAAAATTAGAGCTCGTAATGTTGAAAGAATGATTTGACTACCTTGATGGATTTGTAATGTGATTTGATGATGAAATGATATTATTCAAATCTCTATTTAGGAGAAGATGGGGTTTTTGTAACGCTCATAATTTATGAAAACAAAATAAATCCTCATATGAAATCCTCGTTTAGAAAGTACTTTCGGCAATAGAAATATCTATAATGGCTCTAAAATCAATTTTCAACATCGAAAATGAAATCTTTTGAATCTATGAATACTTATTTTTAGGCCAAAATGAACGGTCTAGATAATTTGTTACAATATACACTATTTTTAGAGCTCAAATTCCTATTTTTTTGACACCCCTAATATTTAAGCCAAGATAATCGATGTAATGCTTGAATTGCAGTTTTCGATGAGTCAACAAATCCATCTCTATTTCTAGCTACAAAAGAGTTACCGAGATTTCCTGAAAAATAGAGAAAAAAGAGGAGCACCACCTAAGTCTTTCCTTAATTTTCAAATCTTTTATTTCTAAGTTGGCAATAATATTTCAAAACAAAAAATTTGCAATCCTACAAAAATTCTCGTAAATAAATGTTAAACATTTTGAAATTTGTTTTAAGAATAGTTGATAATCCTAATTGTTTTATCTGGACTTAAATAGTAAAAAGTAAAATAAAAAGGAAAAATATTTAAAATCAAAGAATTGCATAATTTTCAATTGTCAAAAATGAAAGCATTGTGCAATGGGCACGCCTTTAGCATGTTTTCTCTATAAGCTATAGATTACAAGCATTTGGCTAATATCATTATTCACCCTTTCAATTGTGACATTTATTCTTAACAAATTTATTTTTTTTCTCTTGTCATTATAAACGTATTACCCATAATCCATATTATTAAAATACGGGTCCTCTCGTATAAAAAAATGGCAGAAATTTGTAACAACTTGTTATTCAAAGTAGGCAAACTTGATAGAGAGTGAGGGCTTACACGCAATGTAAAGATATAAATCCTATGTAGTCTTGCCCCAATTTGTAATTTGAGGTCCTAGGATTAGTTCTAGGTGAGATTTTACCCAAGGGAGTAAGTGGACATTATACTCCCTCGGGAATATAGTATCGTTTTTAATTCTGAATAACTGGCTTCTTGGTTGAACTCCTTCAACCATCCTTACCCATGGGATGACACGGGGGATCTGTTTATTACTATTTTTCTTTTATGTATTCTTGCTTATATGGTGAAAATTATACTCATTTTGCATCTATAGCGATATTTTGATTGTCCTTCATGAGAAAAATGTTGTGTTAGTGGGGTCTACGTTAGAATTTCATCTTAAATGTTTCAAAAAGCTAAAAAAAGGCAGGTTAGCTCGTTTTATTTTTCCTAATAAGTTAAAAAAAGTTGAAACTCTTGACCTATCTCATCCTAATTTGAAGTTGTTCGTTGTCGTCGTAACTTGATTAAAAGAGGGAAAATTTTTACCAAATATCTGTTTCATGTACAAGAAAGATGCAAAGTCTGGCCCATTTGTTTTTACATTGCCATTTTGCAACTAGGGTTTGGCCTTGGTTTTTCTTGCTTTTGGGAATAAGTATGTCTTTGCCTCAAAATATTTTAGGCATCAACACACAACTTTCATTATTGAATTTACCAAAGATTGGAAATTTGATATGGAAGATAGCCAGAAGTGTGATAAATGTGGGAGATTTGAAAGGAGCAAAATAAAATAACTTTTGAAGAGGATAGCTAACTTTTGAAGAGGATAGCTTATGTATTGATTGGGTCCTCAATAAAATCAAACACTCTTTATGGTGATGGCTAGCTGCTTCAAAGGAGGGATGGGACATTTGTGAGGTGGATGTGATGATTAGCCTCCAAAATTTATTGACCATGGGAGTGATAAGAAGTCAGTCAAGGAGTTTTTGGACTCCACCTCCTCTTAAACTTAATTTTGATGATAACTCATTTAGAAATCTAAATATGGCTGGAGTTGGGGGTCTTGTTTGTTATTGGAATGGTCAAATTATACCTACATATGCTGACTTTTAGGTAAAGCAATTGCAAATGCTGAAATGTTTGCTCTTTTTCATGGCCTGAAGATGGTGCAATAAAGAGCAAAGAGTGCCATGGGAGCTTAAATCAATTTGGCTACGGATTCTTGACTTGACAAAAGCATTGACTATTTCTTTTCAGCATATTTTTGGAGAAGCTAACTCTTTAGCGGATGTTTTAGTTAAGGGTGGAGCTTCTTCGCCTTCACTTTCTATTTATGATCTTTTGAGTAACTTTTTTTTATTTCAATAAATAAAGATAACATTAGTAAAAAAACAAAAAAAGATCATGCCCCCATTACACTATATAAGTCACCATATCTTCTCACTAATTTCAAGTTGTTCTTCATACTTAAACAGGATAGAGGTCAACTTGTTTTAATTCCAAAATTTCACTTCTCAAATTTGCATATCTCTAAACCTTCGTTGCATTTTTAATTTCTTTCCTTTTTCAAAGATGTAAACATATGTCACATAGCCTTGAATTAGCTCCTTTGACAGTTTGAAGTTCCTAATTTCAATATCAATATTTACATCTATTAGACATGCGCTCTAACAATGTTTTTCTGAGTTCCTAGGCTAACTTGACGTAGTTTGAGTATGATTAGGATTGAAACACATTTTGATTTTACATTGTAATTTTTATGTATTATAATGGTAAGTTACCTCGCTATTTCTTTGTAAAGCTTTCTATGCTTCTCTTACAACATAAAACTTATATATTTCCCCTTATCCAACCGTTCATTTTGAATGGAGGGCTAAGATTGCCCGAATCACAATGTCACGTTTTTACACTATTTTATTTTTAATATTTTTTCTACTTACTATTTTAACACAAAACTTTGTACGTCTAATCCTCTATTAAACCTGCACTAAAGAAAAATATAAAAAAAATATTTTCAATAAAATATAATGACCAAAATACCTTTTAAAAGATTCAAGGGGTATTTTGGTCATTATATTTTATCGAAAAATTATTTTTAATAGTTTTAATAGGTGCGCCCTAGTGAGAAGATGTCAAGTACCAAATTTGATATTCATACAATTTGTATAAAAAAATTAAAAATAAAATGCTTTGAGACGTCAGATCTAAGATCAAACGGTGAGTGGCTCTCTTGATCAAAATTGGACGGCTGGATGGTAGGGAAAACATATATCTTCTATGCTGTAGGGGAAGTATAGAAATATTTTCCAATAATTTATGAGATTGTGTATAAAGAGACCATTTATCTTTTGCACATGGAGGTCACAATCATTCTTGTCCCTTTAATTTCAAAATGGGCGGTTGTAAGAGTGTCATTGAATAGATACAAAGTTCCAAAAATTTTTTTTTCAAAACTTTGTGACTCACCCCAATCCATACAATTTGATATCTAATGAGTGAAAATGATTGTGACCTCCATGTACAAAAAACAAATGGCCTCTTTGTAGACAATCCCTAATTTTATAATGAGATCCATACAAGTAGTTGGGGGAAAAAGCGAGATCTATGTAGCAAAATACGTGCTACGGTTGTGTATTATGGTGATCAATTGTGTTTAGCACACCATATTGTACGAGTTGTTGGGTGGATATCCATTATGTCTTTGTTACGATAATGGAGATGATGAAGATAGTCTACTTGAGGATGAATGGGTGGAGATTTTTACCATAATGTTTTAAGGTTCCTACGTTCATATGATCATTCCCCTTTTCTATATTTCAAAAAGATAAGCTACACTAACATGGATTTAAAGCTAATGACTGTTAGATATATGTGAGTACCTGAAAGTAGGAAAGCAAATGAAGGAGGCATTTGTTGATATGTGATTAGCTAGAAGTAGGTGTTGTGTTTTTGTTGTTATTAAAGGCTTTATGAAAGCATATAATCAAAACCTGATTTAGTGAAATATAAACTCAGTGGGAGTGTGGTCCTTTATGGACCATAATAGGCAAATACTATTTGCCGAAACTCGGACTTAGCTTGACAGGCTAAGCCAGTCGAGTTAGAAAACCCCTATATACTTGGGCATATAATAAAACCGAAGAAGGTTTATAGGTTATTCCTTGATGAGGTCAGAGTTGCCCAAAGGAAGTAAGCCAAGGGACTATGTGACCGTTGTGTGTGATGGATGACCTCTAAAGATGAGGGCTAAAGCTTCATTACTGAACCATTACACGACATGTAAATATGATTGCCGTATCGGGAAAGAAATACACTATCGAGGGTATAACGTGTACATATACGAGAGATTACCCCTATGCACAGTAGAGTTGTTGTTGCATCCGGTCTTGGTGACCATGGGTTTATCTTAAGGGAGAACCTATATAGATTGAGATTATGTCTGTTTGCCTATTGGCTGACTTTCGTAACACAATCATGAACTCCTGCAGGGGTCTGTAGGTCATGAAAAATACTGGGTCAGTTTGATAAAAGAAATGTGAATTATAATCCACAGTAGAAGATAAAGTACTTCAAAAATATTAATTCCTAAACCTAGAAGGATCATATTCCTATCAAATTTATTTGATTTTATTTATTTTGATGTTAATTGATTTTTAAAATGCTTATTTAAATTTTTGTGAGTCTCTGGATATTTTATTTTTTGTAAAATAAATTAATAAAATAAGAAATATTCAATTTTCAGTATTTAAACAAGGGTTTGGTTTCCATAAGGTTGCAACCTTAAACAATCTACCTAAGGTGCACCTTCAAATTTGATCATAACATATAATTTTGATGTAAAATATTCTTAGGATTATCTCAAAATCTATTTTCATATCAAATTATAAAATTTTAAACTCTAAAAATGGTTAAAATCAAGTAGATCAATAAATATATGAAAATTTTGAAAATGTATGATCTAGATAATGTGTTGTAAGATACACTATTTTAGAACTCATAATCTTTTTTTCTTTCATAATCATACACCTCGATATCGAGATGCTCAATTAGAGCGTTTTTAACAATTAAACAACTTTTTACAATAGATTTTTGAGATGCATCTTTAGTTCTACATTTTAAGGTTGCAACCTTATATAAAATTTTTCCTTTAAGCAATTAGAAAAAGTAAACTTTATTTTCCAATTTCTAAAAATCAATTTTTTATTTTAAAAATTAGTATAATAAATGAGGGTCCATGGAGGCCATCAGTGCCCCAATGGGATGTACGTGGGGCCCCATTATGGGAACCCTAGTTGGCACGCCCTACTTAAAGTGTGGAATTCTCTACAATTTTGATATCCTCTTATTTAGGTTTTATTGATTTGGATCATGTATTGCTGACCAAGTCAATTAAGAGTAATATATGCCTTATAGAATCCTAAGGATTTTAGGAATTCTAAAAATAATATAAATAAAAAAGATATATTTTATAGAATCTTAGATTAAAGCTTCTAAAAAGAATATATATAAATAAAAGAGATTTATATAGAGATAAATATTTTACGTATTTTATTTTGATGGGATAAAGATTTAAGATATTGAATAATAGGGTTCAACATCATCCTTTGAATCATGATGACTGATCCAATGATTAGATGACTCAGATCTCTCACCCCATATGTCTCCTATAATCTATTGGTCAGGATTTACAAGTATAATTATCCCTATGGAACCATATCCTCCTAAAAAGTCTATAGATAGGGGCATCCTCACCTCGCATTCTCTATACCAAAAATCTCTCTATATACTCTCTAGGGTGGCACGCTATCCTCTGAGAAATTCTTCTCTTTCTCTTGAAGTTATAATCTCTCTGAAGAGAAATAGAAGGCATGCCTTATAAGAGACTATAGAGATGGGCATACCCCACTCACAAAATTGCCCAAGGCATTGAGGCTTTGACTCGATCAAATAGTTGTTGCTTTCATATTTTTTGAAGAGGTTTAGCTAGGGCTTTTCTATATTTGAAAGATTCAATATTGACCATAGATCCCGTGAGCTATTGGAGGAAGAGACCGTGTGTTCGGTGTACTAAGTCTAATTAAGATAATCTTTTAGCATCTTACTTTACAGTTTGCATTATTTTATTTCTTATTCCCATAAAGCATTGTAATGGTTTCATTCCATAAAGGAAAGTTATAAATAGAGGCAACAAGTGAGAACCGATTTATTTGATTATTATTATTATTTTAGTTCAATTTATTGTAATTGGACTATTATAAGTGTTCCAACAGGTGACAAAAACATTAAAATTGTATACACTATATCACCTTTGTCCAACAATTAGTATGCAAGCAAATGAAAGAGGTATTCACTAAAGTCTACTATTGTTGAGTAACTGCAAATATTAATGTATGCTTAGCATGTATGACCCACAATATTAGAATGCTCTAACAAAGATAAAAATATCAAATTCATGCAAGTCTCTCACAATAGGCCCATTGCGTTGTATCAATAATATGCAAATGGTGTACTTATTCAATAAAAAGTGTACTTCAAAGAAAAGAGAAAAAGCCTCCAAAATAAACTATAGAAAGTCGATGATCAAATTCAACCATGATCATATGGATGGGGACAAGAGTTTTAGGGTTCCTCAGGTACTGTATTTCATTTATGTCCAAGTTTTTTTTACTAGTGGAATACTCTTGATTAATACAAATATTTACAGGACTCAAAATAAAGACAACATACTCATTGGCTGCGGGACCTATGAAAATCCCTTGGGCTTCGCGAAAAGATCACATATACGCTAAGCCACATTCATTATTTAGGCCCCGGCCACTCTGACTCAATTTTAATCTTACACAACCTTTTTTTCTTTTTATTTTTATTTTTTTTATTTTTTTATTTATATTAAAAAATATGGATAAAAAACTTCACTCCACTCCTTTAATCGTGATCGGGATGCCTACAAATCTCAAGACCTCAGTAGCTCTGAGGATGCCCTAACTTTGATATAGTAAAGTTTGAGCCTCAAAGATCGTATCTCCTCGTGAAATCAAAATTAACCCTCCTTATATAAGCTGTAGAAGGTCGTTCAAAAGGATAAATGTGATTTGATTGAAACCAATATTTTATATTTTAGATCTCTAGAAACATGCAAGTTGGGCACAAGCGTTTATTATTTTCAGCATCGAATGACCTGAAAAGTTTTGTACTTCGTAATTTATAGGATTTTTTTATATTTTCTATTTTTTACGGAGTCTAGTTCACGGATTTTAAATATTTTCTCTTTGGTCTCACTTGGGCCCTACCTATTTTGAGTGATATTCTCCTAAAGTGATTTATCTAGAATATTTGAGGAATATTTTAAGGTTGGACTATGGCCTTGGTTGTGGACTAGGGTTCAGTGTGTCATATGGTTCATGAGGCTAGTTTGGTCCAGAGTTTAGGGATTCAAAATTAATCTAATTTCGGTGGGGTTGAAATTATGGTAGAGAGTAGTGATTTTATCTCTCACCTTAGCTAATAAAAAAATGATATGTTATGGTGCTCACGTTATAGAGCATTTTATAATTATATTTAACAAATTTTGGATATTTATGTATCATTGTTTTGTACATGGAGTATTTTTTAGTAAAAGTATTTTTGTTTATTAAGAGGGGTATGACATCATCCACATGAGATGTAACGTTACCCATATGGAGCATTAAATGCCATTAGTGTGCCACACCCCATATTGATGATGCCACACCCCTACTAATAAAAAAAAATACCCTTATTAAAAAAATGCTCAATGTACAAAACAATGGTATATAAATGTCCAAAATTTGTTGAGCTCTACAATACGAGCATCCTAACATAACCCAATAAAAAATCATCCAAAGTTTGAACAAAGACCGTCCAATTTTTGGATGGCCATATCGAAGTTTTTCGAAACTTACTCTTCCAGTATTTCTAAAGTGGATCTCAAGAATTTATGCTGAGATAATTCTCCTAAGTGGGTCTTCCACCCTAGGAAGTAAGTATACATTACTTTCTTATGCGAACAAATTATGCATGCTAAAGAAAAAAAAGTTCAAATTCCATGAAGCTTTATTCCTTTTGCTGAAAAAATCGTTACCTAATAGCAAGCTTCTCTTCTCCATATAGCGCGCCACTATTTGTGGGAGGAATTTTAGGAATGGAAACTTGCTTGTTAGCAAAATCTAGTCATTAGTAGGGTTTTACTAATAGCAATAAAGGAAAATTGATGTTCTTTTACCATCATGATAAAAAAACCTTAAATATAGTTTCAACCAGTATCCCAAAACCTTGAGATTTGATTGGGAATCACTAATTTGGATCAGAAATCAGTTGTGATCGAACTAGTTTTGGGAATGCCTAATTCCCCCTAAACCTCCCAATAACCCTTGCGCCCCCTCCCCCTCTATTATGCTTATTTTAATAAGCTTATGTCATGTTTTTGTAAGTCCCCCTCAACCCACTTCCCACCCAATAGAAAAAAACCTACTAATTTTATTATTATTATTTTAAATATTTTCTCAGATGATGATTCGGATTGACCCCAACAAGTAATCCACAAATTTGACTTGGATCTATGGGTGGACAATCCACCCAACTAATTGGTTCCATTTCGTGACTGCACATGTAAGATAGTACTCTAATTTGGCTACCAGATCGAGGAAACAACTTAATAATTTTCCTCGACAAAATGTATGATTTGTACAAATCTTTCCATGTTTCAACTCGATTTAATCTTGATGTTCTTAGCACTAAGAGATTTTGATGTCGTGACCAAAACGAAAAAAAAATCTTAGCTTTTGCATAAATGCATATTTTATATAAATCGGGAAACATTTTTAAACTGATGAAAGTTATTAGAATGACTAGTTTGAAACAACCAATTTAAAATAACAAAAATTCAATATTATTCTACTTCCTAAACGACCGTTTGTCTTGCTTTGTTATACCCATGTGATGAAATTGGCACCATGTTCACCATTATTACATTGCTCCAAAGCATGCAAATAACGATGATGACAGAAGGACCTCACATTCAATTAATTTCCACAAAAATGCAAATAATGAATACATGAGGACAAAACAATCTCATATTATATTAATTTCCAAGCTTTGATCATCATTTAACTTTACTTAATTTCTACAACACGGGCAAATAATGATACATGAGGACAAAACAATCTAATATTATATTAATTTTCCAAGCTTTTATCATCATTTTACTTTATAGGCAATTTTCCAATACCAATATATCAAGTATCATATTTAGAGCCTTTATATGCGATGGCTTTTAAGCTTTTTTTCTTGTAGGAAAGATGACGTTGTGAAAAATGCAATATTCGACTTTTGAAGGTGCAGTAGCAAAAAGCATCAATCAACTGTCAACAAATACTTAAAAAGAGAGATTCTTTCTTGTCTAGTATCAATTCTTGGTCTCCATTAGTGATCAAAAGGAGTCTAGATACAAAGAAGGGTTTTGCTCAACCTTGATCGTCCACTTGTATGAACCAAGAGAGAATATGGATAAAAAAACAGTTTTGAAAACCATGACTCGGGAACGGGACTCGGCCCATCCCCGAGCCGAGTAACTCTGCATGAGTATGAGTTACTTGACCTGACTCAGACAGGATCATAGCTAAGTCAAAAAGTGTAAAAAAAGAAAAAAAAAAAACCAAATATGTTTAAAATAAAATTAAACAAAACATATCTAAATGAGGTTAAAAAAATAGTGAACAATGGATTTTGAAAAAATAAATTTATTACAAGTTATTTTAGGAATAATCTAAAAAAAAGAAAAATATAAAAATAAGTATTTATGGCCAAAACAATTTCCAATGGCCAAAATAATAGAAAACATAAAACACATATTACAAATATATTTCTTTTTTTTTTTTTAATTTTTTATAAAATTTTTTAAGATCCCCAAGTTGACAACCCAACTCTGGGATACTCGGACGTGTCAGGGTGGCAAATCCGAGTTGGTTCGTGATACAGGGAGAAAATAAAACTAGAAAAATAACAATAATAAAAAAAAAAGATTGAGGAATCCACCCCAAAATAATCTCTTCACGATACTAAATTTTATTAACTCATTCACCGATTTACCATTAAGCAAAATCTCCCTTAAATAGACTAAAACATGAACAATTTCCTATTTTATCTCTTTTCTTTATTTCCATATCTAAACCTCACGTACCAAAGAGATTTACTTCTAAATAGATAGCCCACTTTTTATCCAAAACCTTCCCCTAGATTTAACCTTTATCATATTTATATTCTTTTTTTTAGAAACGAAAAAACCCAATTTATCAATTCAAGCACAAGATAAACTCATGCCCACCTAATTATTTGTAAGAACAAGATAAACTCATGCCCACCTATTTATCCGTAGCTTACTCGTATTGTTAAAAAAGATAAACAAAAGGATAATAAAATAAAAAATTAAAAAAAACGACCTAATTTTATTTACATCGTTCTTCCCTGGTTGGGAGAAGCTCGACCTTGAGCTTATCGAACTTAAATATTTTAAGGGCCTTCTCAAAAGTTGGTGATAAAATCCCACTATAAACCTTGGTACTTTTTTTTCAATTTCTTCAATATTGATATAAGACTCTTTGCCTGCAACTGTGTTCCAAGAGTAATGATTGAATACAAGCTTAGGCAGATTATTCCTAACTAGGAATGGGTTGAGCTCCAAATAATGCAATTGATGAACACCCTTGACCATGAAATTTTGGGAGATTGATTTTAATACTAACTCGTGGTCGCTCTATAGAACATGGATCTTGGCTGTAATCTTCGTTACCCTCGAAATCAGCACCCTGTGTTGGTCGTGGAGTTACTGAGGCAAGACTAATGTGGTTGTGAGTACTTTCTTGACGAGGAAGATTGTTCTTCAACCACTACAATCTCTGATCCAACTGTTGCATCATATGTTCTTTGCGAAGAACATTGTTCTCCAAACGCTGCAACCTCTGATTTATCTCCTCTAGTGCTTTAGTCAAATTTTCTATCGCTTGACCTCAACCAACGATCATCCATATGATCAGGATTAGCTTGATTAACTTTTGGTGGCATTGTAAAACAAACAGTATCTCTATGGATCTAACTTGCTCTATGTAGGTCTAACTTGCTCAGATCTAACTTGCTCTAATCTAACTTGCTTTGACACATTAGATCTAACTTGTTATGATACCAATTGATACAGAGAGAAAATAAAACCAGAAAAATAACAATTGATACATAGAGAAAATAAAACCAAAAAAATAACAATAAAAAAAGAAAGAATATACCATCTCTTAAAGGTTTGAGAGGAAATCCACCCCAAAATAATCTCTTCATGAAACCAAATTTTATTAAGTCATTCACCGATTTACAATGAAGAAAAATCTTCCTTAAATAAACTAAAAGATAAATATTTTCCTATTTTATCTCCCTTCTCTATTTTCGTTTCTTAACCTCACGTACGTATTAAAGAGATTTGCTTCTAAATAGATAGCGCACGTTTTATCCAAATCCTTCCCCTAGATTTAACTTTATCGTATTTATATTCTTTTTTTAGAAACTAACCAACCCAATTGGTCAATATCAATCCAAGCACAAGATAAACGCATGCCCACCTAATTATCCAGAAGCACAAGATAAACTCATGCCCACCTAATTATCCATAGCTCACTCTTATTGTTGAAAAAGATAAACAAAAGAATAAGAAGATAAAAAAAATTAAAGCAACCCTAATTTTATTTGCATAAGTTCTTAACACTGTACAAAGTACAGTTCAAAGTTGGGGCAATTACCATGATGGTCCTTTGCAAGCAACTTAAAAACGGCTTTGAGCATTTAATTTCAAATTACAAAGAATTGTAGATTATAATTCTCTACCTAACACAGAAGATTGTTTGGTCAATACTTGATTCACCATGGTTGTTGTACCTAACCCCCCCTAATTCTGTACTTCTAATCTTTTGTGACAACTCGTACAAGCTCCATGGTAGCTATCAAAATTCAAAACCCATTTCTTTAATTAAACATTTGATGGAAGATTGTTAAAAAGAGGTGAAACTCTTCTCTTGCCTGTATTCACTGTTAAACCATGATTTCTCTGAGATTTCTAGACTATTTTTTAGAAAAATTTGTTTCACTGTGATCCTTAGATGTTGGCCTGGTAATTTCATCAAATAGGCAAATCAATCTTGAGCTCTAAGGTCCTCAAAAGGTTATCCAGAGAGTACAACATCCTGTGTTGGTGTCGTATTGCTTCAAAAACAATGGGAATATCTCATGGCTTTAGGCCCAATGGATCACAGACAAGGATTTAGCTGAGCTTTTTGTACTCTATTTTTTATGTGGTGCAATGAAGACATTATGGCAGGTCTTTGATCATCACTTAGATGCATACTAGTTTAAAAAAGTTTATAAAGCTTGAAGGATGACTAGGGCTAGCAACGGGCCAGGCCATCCCTGGCCCTGGTCCTGGTCCCCATAACGACAACACAGGCTCGAACCTGCCATGGACGGTCTATAGAGGCCTTGGCTGAGGCCCGGCCCTAGTCTTATCTAAAAATAAAAATAAATCAAGAGGAAAAGTAAAGAAAAAAGAGGGCTGTTGGGGACCTATCCTCGCCTTAGCCCAGCCCGATCTCTAAGGACCTGGTGGCTTAGCTGTGCCCAACCCTTCAGCCACAT
Organism: Amborella trichopoda; assembly: GCF_054954075.1. Classification (NCBI taxonomy): domain Eukaryota; kingdom Viridiplantae; phylum Streptophyta; class Magnoliopsida; order Amborellales; family Amborellaceae; genus Amborella; species Amborella trichopoda. The sequence goes on along the minus strand of NC_142343.1, from coordinate 5,941,304 downwards.
TTTGTGACTGAGCCTAGTTTTTTAGAGTCAGGCAATGGTTACTTGAAAACACTCAATTCTTAGCTATTGTTTTATATTATTGAGTGATTTATGTACGGACACTAAAATACAAAAAAATTATAAAAAAGGTCGGTCAACCAGTCTTTTTTATTTTTTCAAAACTGCCCCTGGGTCAGAGAATTTTATCCTCAAACCAAATTTATCTATTTTTAGTTTTTTCGTTAGGAAGGCATTGCCCGGGTGATCCAAGTTTAGAATCCTCAGACCGCCCTTTGGTTCTTGAGCGGTACAAAGTCCCCATCCTCGGATCTCTCATTCTTTCTTATTTTTTGAGAAAAACAGCAGTCCAAGGTCTCCATCCTAGAACCATGCTTTGTCTTATTTTTTGACAAAACATAACGGTCTGAGGATGAAAACCTCAGACCGCTCTCTAAACTTGAGTACAACTTAGTTCCAGGGCAGTCCGAGGTTCTTATCCTCGAACTGCTCTTTATTTCTTATTTTTTGAGATAAATTGTGGTTTGAGGATTCTAACCTTGAACCGCACGGGCATTGCCCTACTAAAAAAAACCAAAACAAAAAAGAATTAAAATTTTTATTTTATCTCTTTTCAGTTTTGTTTCTAATTCAATGTTGCAAACATCAGATATATGTTTTATTTTATTTTATTTATTTATTGAATTTTAGGGTCGTCCGATTGTGGAAAGGTCTATTGAAGGCCAATTAGATTTTTAAAAATACGACCAACCCCTATTTTTTAAATTTTTTTTTGCTAATAATGCAATCTATTTTTTGTGACATCTGACCACTCTTCAAGTAACCGGTTGGGACATTGGATCGGATTTTAAATGGGAAAAACAATTGGGGTTAATCACGATTTTTCAAACATCAGACCGATACAACAAGGGAATAGCCTGTGTTAGGGTTGTTTGATGTTTGGGATATCGAATAGCCTAACTTTAAGTATATCCGATGTTTTAAACATCAAATTACTAGCCCCCAAACAACCTTATACTCTAAGAAAAAGGCACATGAACGAAGAAAATAAAACTAAAATAAAATAAAAATCAGCATAAACATCGAACAGGGGGGAAACTGAAAAAAAGAAAAAAAAAAAGAAAAAATAGGACATTCGCATAAATTTTGACAAAAATGAAGTATTTCTTAGTACTAAAAATATTTTTCGATTTTGCCGTAATTTTTTCCATCATGTGATCTTGTTGTTATTTACAAGGGCCCAAAGCCTACGGGTTCTAGCATATATGTTGTTTATGCACGGTGGATGAAGAGAAAGAACGGGATGGGAAGCAAAGATTATTATTCTTATTATTATTATTTATTTATTTATTTATTTTTTTTTATTTTTTTTGGGGAGAATGTGAGTGAGATGATATCAAAGGGTAAATATACTGTCTAGTACAAGTAGAATGAAAGTGCATTTGCTTAAGGAAGTCTTCCGTAGGAAAGAAGCAATAATATCATGAACAGCGTACTCGGCCGAATGACTCGGCCTCGCCGGTCAACGCGAGTTTTGCCTGAGTATCTCGATCGAGGCAATTTTTTTTTTGTCGGTTCATTCTTCCATAATTCGAGCTCATAATCTATCTTCTCCTTCAAGGATATGCTTGTAACTGAGATTCAAATGGTACTACCACACCCGGCTATTTTATTATAAAATGGAATTGTATTTGGTAATTCTATTTCTCTTTGATACAAGAAGGTCCATCACATGTGAAATCTAACGGTAAAAATGGGACACAATTCGAGGAAAAATTTCTTACACTTGAAGCATGGTTAATAAGATACACCCAACTATATCACTTCACATCTAAGGTCAAAAAGTAATTGTGTCTATCATGCATTAAAAGTAGACACTCTCATTACATATTTTTGCTTAAATATTACAACATTGACTTGGGACTTGCCCGACACCGCCCAAATTAGAAGCCAGATGTCACCGGGCTGAACAGGCCTGGACCGCCCAAAACTCTTCTTTCCTTCACAAATTTTATATTTTTGGGTCAGGCTCGGACATAGGCTCGCCCAAGAGAGACCAGGAACTTGGACTCCGACTTGCCTCGGGCTCAAGCCAGAACCTGAGTCCGACTTTTTAAGCTCCCAAAGACTAGGGGTGGCAATGGACCTGACTAGACCCGAGACTCGACGGGTATACTTGACCTCGGGTCCGGGTATGAGTTTAAATTTTAGGCCTGAATACTATTCGGTTCTGGGTATAGGTCCAAACTTTGGACCTGAATACTATTCGGTTCTGAGTTCGAATCCAGCCAGACTTGACCCATCCCTGTAGTCATAGGGTATATGATGGCAATCATGTGTCTTAATGCGCATGCTAGGTATTCATGTTGTCACAATATTGACAATATTTACAGTATTATTGTGGGAAAAAAAATAAAAAAAGCTCATACTTATAAGGTGTATGAAGGCAAAAAAAAAAAAAATCATATTCATAGGTTGGCAATGGATCCGACCAGACCTAAGACCCGATGGATAGATCCAAGACCAAATGGTCCGGGTATGGATCAAAATTTTAGACCAAAATAGTATTCGTATCTGGGTCCAAATCCAGGTCTAGGTCCTAGCCGTAGCCGATCCATTGCCGCCCCTACCACGGAACTATTATGCAAAGCTTGGGGAGGATCTTTGGGGTCCCCACAAAATGAAGAACATGATCAATTCTTCCAATTTGTTGACGGCTAAAAACTATTTGATGTTTAAAAAATCAGCCAACGTCTTTTTTTTTTTGTTATCGTATTAATTAAAAGGCAAAATTTATATAGAACCGAAGATCTAAACAATCAAATTAGAACCTACTTAAAAAATTTCATTAGAAGAGGTTGTTTTGATGCTGAAATACCATCGATATCAAGATGCATGGACATGAGAAAAAAATGGATTTCAACTTTTGCAAATAGTGCATCTTATAACGTATTTTTCGACCGTCAATTTTTAAGATTTTTTAATTTTGATGGATCTGCTCTATTTATACTATTTTTGAAAATCTAAATTATATAATTAAATCTAAAAATATGTTTTAAGGCTATCACAAATATTTTCAGTATTAAAACCACATTTTTCAAAGATATCTAAAGGTAGGCTTTATTTTGATTGTTTAGAACCTTGGCTCCATACAAACCGTACCGTAATTAAAAAAGGTTTGAAAGGACCCTCAAACCTTGTACACGGATAAAGGAGGTGCAAATGTCTAGAGAAAGAAAGACCAAAAAATATGATTTTAAAAACACCCGCAATCTATCAAGTACAAAAGTGTCTTCTCAAATAAAGTTAAATATTTTGTTGCTGGAAAAAAATGCAACTCAAAGGTTCCTCATATTAGAAAGTGAATCCACTAAATCATAGGATATAATATTTTTAACTTTTATGTTCCATTTATAAAAGTGAATAAAAGCACGGCCAACAAACGAGATGGAGCCTTTTAGGAGTACACAAAATAATGATCAACATGGAAAGTCATAAATAAACAAGAGAGAGAGAGAAGATTTCGGCTAATTATCACGTGTTTATGGTGACCCCCCTAGAGCAATGAGCAACTCGGTATCTAATCTCTAGGGAAAAAGACCTGATTAGGAGGACTTTCTCTAGGTGAGATTTGGCCTCCACTTTAGAACTACCATATGAGTATTTTAATTAAAAAGAACTAAGTTTCGACTTACAGATCACTTAGATCTAACCAATGTTCGAAAGGTCGATTCGGGACAAGTACTTGGCCCTAGCTTATGCCAAGCTACTCGGCCGAGTATGAGTAATACTGTAACAATCTTAAAATTTCAAAAAAAAAAAAAGAAAGAGGAGAAAAGATGCTTTTAAATAGGTGACGGTCTGTTTGAGTATGATGGTCTTTGAGAACCATCACTATTTTCAAAAGTTTTTACTTTGGTTTAAACTTTTGCTTTTGCCTTTGCCTGTTGCTTTTGCTTCTTGCTGCCTGCTGCCCGCCACGTCCTTTAGCGGACGTGGTTTTCGTATGTTAAAAGCAGACGCTTAACGCGACACCTCAGGTATGAGGTAGAGCGTAATAAAATATTATAATAATACGTCCTAAGAATTTAAATAGGGGAGGTGAGTACTCCTATCCTAGAAAATTTTGAGATCTCTCTCTCTCTCTAGCCGAATTTTATCGAAGTTCCCTCTCAAATATTTGTGGGTAAGTGACATCGTCTTCCCGAAAATTAGTCTATTTTTAATAAATAGTGATATTTCCGTCTAGGATCTTTATTTTATCAGTTTTATGTATAAGTGACCTCATTGTCTCGAAAAATAATCCATTCTTTTTAAAAATAAAATGAAATAATTATTTCTGCTTATCATGAATTTTAGGCACGATAAATTTTATGCGCACACGACCTCATTATCTTGAAAAATAATCTTTTCAATAAAAATTGTGATATTTTATCTATGTTAGAAATTTTGAATGCTGTAAATTAGAAAAATAAATTTATTTATTTTTCTTGTCTATTGTTAGAAATAAATGTGATATTTCTGCTGTTAGTAAAATTGTGATATTTCTTTCTACTGTTTTGAATATTTAGACATTGAAAAATTCATGTGCAAATGACTGCCTTATTATTTAAAAATTAACATTTTTGCAATTGATTATAGTATTGTTGTGAAATGTTTATTTGTGGATTGATATCCCATAAATTGTGATAATTCCGTATTCTTGAATTTCTATAAGAGTTTTTCTATACATATTAAATTGGCAATTATGCTAGAATGCCTTTACAAACTGCTACATTTCTAAATTTGAGCCCAAAATATTTGATTGGTTATTTTTGAAATGTTATAGAGAGTGACTGTTATTAATGGTTTAAGTGAAATTCATATTAATGATTTCAATGATATGTTGAGTACATGATATTGCTGCTTTCGAATGTTTAAAGAGATTTTGAAATAATTTAAGTATGCAAGTGGACTCATCCCGTTCGCCGGTGAGGTATAAGTGGACCTATCTAGGACGCCGGTAGGGATTAAGTGGACTCATCCGGTACGCCGGTGAGGTATAAGTGAACCTGCAGGGATTAAGTGGACATATCAGAGACGCCGATAGGGATTAAGTGGACCCATCAGGACGCTGATGGGGTATATAGGTGACCTACTTGGGACGCCAGTAGGGTATTTTGTGAAATCCTTTGAATTATGTACTGCCGTTAAAAGTGTTATAAGCATTTCAATTACTCGGATTATACTTAATTATGCATTTATTGAAAGTGAAACTGTTGATGCATTTCTGTTAATAGATCTCATTTTGGAAAATATTGATATCTTTCAAACATGATTATTTTTGGGATTATGATGATCACTTACTGAGTAGCCAAACTCATCAAACTATGGTAAACATTTTTCAGGATAACTGCGGATTCATTTTGAGTGCTAGTCAAGATCAACCTTGGAAGATACTGTTGTTGTGCTAGCTTTCTTTATTTACTTTGTAAGACCTCGCCACTGTAAATTTGTCCTATCAATAGATGTATATATGTTTTGCCTGTCACATCTCAGGAATAACAATATTGTAAATTCTTGGGGTGTGACAATTATGGTATCAGAGCAATAGGTTTAAGATCCTTAGGAAATTTAAAAACAATGTACTTAAAAATCACATTTATCGTGTGTACAGACCGGGATAAAGTTAGGATCCAGAATAGCTGAAGCTAATATGGAAGGAATTCACAAAGCCTTGGAAAATATGGTTGCTCTAATGCAACATCAGATGGAAAACAACAATCCACCCAGGCTGTCAGTTACAGGAAATGGTAGGAGCAATATCGAACAATTTAAGAAATTAAACCCACCTTCTTTTAAGGGTGCTGTAAACCCACTAGAAGCCGAGGGATGGATTATGCAATTGAAAAAAATATTCGAGGTTATGGAATGTCCTGATGATAGGAAGGTGGCCTTGGCAGTTTTTATGTTAGAAGATGAGGCACAACACTGGTGGCGAATGGCAAAAGGAGTATTGGTCAAAGAAAATAAAACCTTGACTTGGGAAGTATTTCTAGATGCATTTAATGAAAAATATTTCCCAGATTTTATTCGAGACCAAAAAGAAATGGAATTTCTAGAATTAATCAAAGGAAATATGACAGTAGCACGGTACGAGGCCAAGTTTACTAAATTGGCCAGGTTTGCACCACATATGATTAACAATGAGGCAAGAAAGGTGAAGAAATTTGAAAGGGGTCACAGGCCAGCTATTAGAAGCAGAATATCAGTCTTGAAATTAAGAACTTATGTTGAAATAGTGGATCGTGCCCAAATTGTCGAAAAAGATTTTGAAGATTACCAAAAAACGAAAAATCAGAACAGTCATGTTAGACCTACATCATCTAATCGACAACAGTTTGAAAGGCCAAACAAGAAGCCAAGGCCCTCACCATTTCAAAACCCAATAGAACCATGAGAAAATGTGGGAAAAATCATGGATCAAGCCCTTGTTATTGGAATACCGGAGCCTGTTTTAAATGTGGAAAATTGGACACCAGATTAAACAATGTCCTAGCTTACAGACACAACAACTTCCAAAGCAGGAAGAGATAGCTCTGAAGCCTCAGATGAAGAGAAGAGTATTTGCGATTACCGAGCAAGACGCTCAGGCCTCAAAATCAGTGATCCAAGGTACTCTTACTATCTTCCAAAAAGTAGCTCATGTTTTGATTGATCCTGGATCTACTCATTCATTTGTGTCACAACACTTTGCATGCCACTTAAAGGTAGAACCAGAACAATTAGAATACATTCTAGAGGTAGCCACATCGATGGGAGATTCAATTAACACCAATATAATGTACAAATCATGTGTAATAAAGATAGAAGAAAAGGAACTGTTGGTTGATTTAATACTCTTGGAAATTCAAGATTTTGATGTAATCTTAGGCATGGATTGACTCTCTGCATATCATGCAAGTATTGATTGTTTCATGCAAGTATTGATTGTTATAAGAAAATTGTTACCTTTAGTATTCCGAATCAAACAGTATTTTACTTCAATGGTGTCAAAGAAGACTCCTCATCATATTTAATCTCTTGTATTCGAGCTAATCGCCTCCTTCGAAAAGGGTGTCAAGGCTTTCTTGCCTATATCAAAGAAGATATGAAGGAAGAAATAAATTTGGATACCACTCCGGTTATCCGAGAATTTCCCGACGTTTTTCCTGAAGAATTGCCAGGATTACCGCCTGACAGGGAAATTGAATTCTCTATTGAATTATCGCCAGGGGTAGCACCAATTTCTAAGGCACCTTACAGAATGGCTCCTGCAGAACTTAAAGAATTGAAACAACAATTGGAAGAATTATTAAATAAAGGTTTTATCAGGCCCAGTGTGTCACCTTGGGGTGCTCCAGTACTGTTTGTCAAAAAGAGAGATGGGACTATGAGATTGTGTATTGATTATAGACAGTTGAACCAAGTGACAGTGAAAAATAAGTATCCATTACCTAGAATTGATGATTTATTTGATCAATTACAAGGATCACAAGTGTTTTAAAAAATTGATCTTAGATCTGGATACCATCAGCTTAATATTAAAAGTGAAGATATACTCAAGACAGCTTTCAGAACAAGGTATGGCCATTATGAATTTTTAGTTATGCCTTTTGGATTAACTAATGCACCAGCTGCATTTATGGATTTGATGAATCGAATCTTTAGGCCCTTTTTGGATAAATTTATTGTGGTATTCATCGATGATATTTTAATTTATTCCAAGAATCAGAAGGAACATGAGCAGCATGTAAGAATGGTATTGCAAATATTAAGAGAAAAGAAATTGTATGCCAAACTTAGTAAATGTGAATTTTGGCTTGAACAAGTGACATTTTTAGGACATGTCATATCAAAGGAAGGTCTATCAATTGATCCTTCAAAGGTTGAAGCCGTTGTTAATTGGAAACAACCAAGTAATGTGACTGAAGTTCGAAGCTTTTTGGGATTGGCAGGATATTACAGAAAATTTGTAGAAGGATTTTCTCGAATCGCAATCCCATTGACTCGATTGACACAGAAAAATGTCAAATTTGAGTGGACAAGTGAATGGGAGGAGAGTTTTCAAGAACTAAAAGTTCGATTAACTTCAGCACCTATTTTAACTATTCCTGAGGGGAGTGGGGGATTTGTGATTTATAGTGATGCTTCACATAAAGGTTTGGGCTGTGTATTAATGCAATATGGGAAAGTAATGGCATATGCATCTAGACAGTTGAAAGAATATGAGGAAAAATATCCAATTCATGATTTGGAGCTAGCTGCAATAGTATTCGCTTTGAAAATATGGAGGCATTATCTATATGGTGAGCAATTCGTAATATACACGGATCATAAGAGTTTGAAATACCTTTTCTCTCAGAAGGATTTAAATATGCGGCAGATAAGATGGATGGATTTCTTAAAAGATTATGATTGTACAATCCATTATCATTCAGGAAAAGCTAACGTTGTGGCCGACGCTCTAAGTAGAAAATCTACGGGAGTCTTAGCTCATCTAATGATCCAAGAAATGCGATTGTTAGAGGAAATAGTGGATTGGCATCCAACTCCGTCCATTAATGGTGTGGTAAGTATGATTGCCAATATTAAGGCGGAATCCCAATTAATCCAACAGATTCGATTGGCACAAAAGAAAGACCCTCAGCTTATGACAATTATAGAAGAGGTGAAGCAAGGAAAGAGAGATGAATTCTCTATATGTAGTGAGGATTTGCTAAGATTCAAAAGTCGGGTTTGTGTCCCGAATGATGAGAGTGTAAAGAAAGCTATCTTAGAAGAAGCACATCATTCTCGTTATACGATACATCCCGGAAGTATTAAAATGTATCAGGACCTGAAGAAAACCTTTTTGGTGGAATAATATGAAAAAAGAGGTAGCACTATTTGTGTCTAAATGCCTAACATGCCAGCAAGTAAAAGCTGAACATCAAAGGCCCGCTGGGTTGTTGCAGCCTTTACCGGTGCCAGAATGGAAATGGGAGCACATCTCTATGGATTTTGTCTCTGGCTTGCCTAGAAAAAATTCAGGACATGATAGCATTTGGGTCATTGTGGACCGGTTAACCAAAGCTGCCCACTTTCTACCGATTCGCACGACGTACACTTTGGATCGACTGGCTCAGCTGTACATTAAGGAAATAGTGCGGTTGCATGGAGTTCCTGTCAGTATTGTATCGGACAGGGATACTCGGTTTACTTCTAAATTTTGGGCTAGACTACAGTCAGCCATGGGGACGAGACTCACCTTTAGTACTGCCTTTCACCCCCAAACTGATGGACAATCAGAGAGGACCATCCAAACCTTGGAAGATATGCTGAGGGCCTGTGTTATTGACCTTACAGGAAGCTGGGGTGACCATTTACCCTTGATTGAGTTTGCTTATAATAATAGCTTCCAAGCCAGTATTCAGATGGCACCATATGAAGCCCTGTATGGAAGGAAATGCAGGTCACCCATATATTGGGACGAGGTTGGTGAAAGAAAGCTTTTGGGGCCCGAAATTGTCCAGGTAACCACAGATAAAATAACATTAATTCGTGAAAGGCTCAAGACAGCTCAGTGTCGGTAAAAGAGTTATGCCGATAACCGAAGGAGAGATCTTGAATTTGAAGAAGGTGATCGAGTTTTCCTAAAAATCTCACCAATAAAGGGTATTATGAGATTCGGCAAGAAAGGAAAGTTGAGCCCACGTTACATCGGACCATTTAAAATCCTGGAAAGAATCGGAGGTGTCGCTTATAGACTTGCCTTACCACCCGAATTGGCAAATGTCCATAATATCTTTCATGTATCTTCACTACAAAAATATCAGCCCGACCCGTCCCATATCTTAAAATATGAACCTTTACCGATCAGGAAGGACCTATCCTTCATTGAGCGGCCAATTTTGATACTGGATAAAAGGGTGTAAGTGTTGCGTAACAAGGAGATTCCTTTGGTCCGTGTATTATGGCAGTACCATTCAAGAGAAGAGTCGACTTGGGAACGAGAAGACGAAATCAGAAAAAAATACCCCTATCTTTTTCAGTAATCAGGTACACAAATTTAGAGGACTAAATTTCTTTAAGGGGGGAAGAATGTAACAATCCTAAAATTTCAAAAAAAAAAAAAAAAAAAAAAAAAATAGGAGAAAAGATGCTTTTAAATAGGTGATGGTCTGTTTGAGTATAATGGTCATTGAGGACCATCACTATTTTCAAAAGTTTTTACTTTCGTTTAAACTTTTGCTTTTGCCTTTGCCTGTTGCTTTTACTTCTTGCTGCCTGCCGCTCGCCACGTCATTTAGCGGACATGGTTTTCGTATGTTAAAAGCAGACGCTTAATGCGACACTTCAGATATGAGGTAGAGCGTAATAAAATATTATAATAATACGTTCTAAGAATTTAAATAGGGGAGGTGAGCACTCCTACCCTAGAAAATTTTGAGATCTCTCTCTCTCTAGCCGAATTTTATCGAAGTTCCCTCTCAAATATTTGTGGGTAAGTGACATCGTCTTCCCGAAAATTAATCTATTTTTAATAAATAGTGATATTTCCGTCTAGGATCTTTATTTTATCTGTTTTATGTGTAAGTGACCTCATTGTCTCGAAAAATAATCCATTCTTTTTAAAAATAAAATGAAATAACTATTTCTGCTTATTATCATGAATTTTAGGCACGATAAATTTTATGCGCACACGATATCATTATCTTGAAAAATAATCTTTTTAATAAAAATTATGATATTTTATCTATGTTAGAAATTTTGAATGCTGTAAATTAGAAAAATAAATTTATTTATTTTTCTTGTCTATTGTTAGAAATAAATGTGATATTTCTGCTTTTAGTAAAATTGTGATATTTCTTTCTACTATTTTGAATATTTAGACATTGTAAAATTCATGTGCAAATGACTGCCTTTTTACTTAAAAATTGACATTTTTGCAATTGATTATAGTATTGTTGTGAAATGTTTATTTGTGGATTGATATCCCATAAATTGTGATAATTCCGTATTCTTGAATTTCTATAAGAGTTTTTCTATACATATTAAATTGGCAATTATGCTAGAATGCCTTTACAAACTGCTACATTTCTAAATTTGAGCCCAAAATATTTGATTTGGTTATTTTTGAAATGTTATAGAGAGTGACTGTTATTAATGGTTTAAGTGAAATTCATATTAATGATTTCAGTGATATGTTGAGTACATGATATTGCTGCTTTCGAATGTTTAAAGAGATTTAGAAATAATTTAAGTATGCAAGTGGACTCATCCGGTTCGCCGGTGAGGTATGAGTGGACCTATCTGGGACACCGGTAGGGATTAAGTGGACTCATCCGGTACGCCGATGAGGTATAAGTGGACCTGCAGGGATTAAGTGGACCTATCTGGGACGCCGATAGGGATTAAGTGGACCCATCAGGACGCTGATGGGGTATATAGGTGACCTACTTGGGACGCCAGTAGGGTATTTTGTGAAATCCTTTGAATTATGTACTGCCGTTAAAAGTGTTATAAGCATTTCAATTACTCGGATTATACTTAATTATGCATTTATTGAAAGTGAAACTGTTGATGCATTTCTGTTAATAGATCTCATTTTGGAAAATATTGATATCTTTCAAACATGATTATTTTTGGGATTATGATGATCACTTACTGAGTAGCCAAACTCATCAAACTATGGTAAACATTTTTCAGGATAACTGCGGATTCATTTTGAGTGCTAGTCAAGATCAACCTTAGAAGATACTGTTGTTGTGCTAGCTTTCTTTATTTACTTTGTAAGACCTCGTCACTGTAAATTTGTCCTATAAATAGATGTATATATGTTTTGCCTGTCACATCTCAAGAATAACAGTATTGTAAATTCTTGGGGTCTGACAAATACTACCCAAGTTGGGCTGAGTTTTTGCCCTAGAGAAAGAGAGGTTGGGGTGGGGACCTGTCCCAACTGTGTGTGTGAGAGAGAGAGAGAAAGAGGTTGAGGCAACGACAGAGCCGGTTGAGTAGTTTAGTACTCGGCCAAGTACAACACTTATCAGTCGAGTACCTACAGTACTCAAGCGAGTAGTTTAAGGGGTCCAATCCAAAGGGGGATGGACCACCTACTAAAAAATACTTGGCCTCTGGCTGAGTCCAACTATCTAAGCCAAGTCCTAGCTGACTTGGCCAAGTTTTCAAACACTAGATCTGACTCTTCGAAAATTGGTCGGTCTCCATTCAATATAAAAACCTTATTTTATCAGTGGGTGCATTTTTTTAGCTTTTTCAAAGTGGTCACTAATTCGAGAAAATTGCATCTCAAAAAGTAGAAGTCACATCTAAAAATACTGGAAGTATGGTTTTACATTATGGCAGGTTCATCTAATCTTTTAGCACAAGATTCTTGCACCAAAAGAGAGAGAGAGAGAGAGAGCAAGAGACATTGGTTCAATGAGTGTGAAAGCATGAGAGGAGCAAGGCTCAAAAAGGAGAAGGATTGAGGGATGCGCAGAGGGAGAATGATAGCAGCAATGTATGGCCGGCAACATCGCGCACATTATCGGCGGGAAAGGGGAAAGTGCAAATGCATTACAAATACGCAACGCAATTATATTCACAAGTGGCCTTGCAAGTGTTTTAGGTGACACAATCATGATGACTTAGCTCCATGAGATGAGATGAGATGAGATGAGATGAGCTCCCTCTAGGCTTTGGCCCTTTTATTTCTTATTCTCAAAACTCTCTTGTATTTCCTTTTATGCCATTATCTTATTCTTCCTAGGAATTGGGCTTGGGCTTGAGTCGTTAGCCGCCGTCAATCTATGTTGCATCTCAAATTTAATTACGCTTAAAAAAAAAAAGTAAGTATTTTTTCAAGGGATTGTTTATAGAAAGACCATTTATCTTTTGTACATAGATGTTACAATCATTCTTACTCATTATATGCCAAATTTGATGGCTTAGGGTGTGAGTCACAAAGTCTGATAATTTTTTTTTTTTGGAACTTTGTGTCTATTCAATGACACTCTTACATCCACCCATTTTAAAATTTAAAAAATAACAATAATTGTGACCCCAAATACAAAAGATAAATACTCTCGTTGTAGACAATCCCATTATTCTCTATACGGCATTCCACGGCAATAGAACGAACCCTAGATTATGTTCATGTAATGGAGTTCATTAGCCCTTAAACCATACATATGTAAAGTGAATATAAACCCTTTACTAAGAACGATTTAAATATACATGAAGGTATGCACTTGTATTGCTTATTTGCAATCATAGCATCTCAATTTGTCGCCACTTTATTAGTTCTCAACAATCAATATTATGTTATGGGCCAATCGGGTTCAGTCTAGTGGATTCAGACCTAATACACTAGCTGGTTCCAAACCTGGACCTAGGTCGAGTCGACTTGTGATGTTTTGTTTACCTTATCTGTATGGGGTCTTTATAGGGGTGGCAATGGACCCGGACCCGACAGTTAGATCCAACCTGGGTTTGGGTATGGGTCCAAAAATTAGACCTACGGGTCGGGTCTAAGTCCAAATCTTTGACCTGAACACTATTCAGTGCTGGCTCTGATTGGGTACAGGTTCAAGTTCAGGTTCCACATTTTTCATTTTACAAAAATATATTAGAACACATTTAAATAACACAGATACTTTGATTTTTGGGATGGGATATGCTTGGGTCTAGGTATGGATTCAGGTCCTACATTATATTTTCAGGTCTGGGTCTAAGTCCAACGACTTCAAGTTTGAGTCCCATAATAGTTTTTCATGTTTGGGTCCAGACCCGATGCAACCCGTTGCCTAAGTCTTTATATGTTCGCTCAGCACATGAGCATTTTTAAGGTTTCTATGCTTCCCCTACAACATAGAAGTTCTATCATCTTCCTACCATCTGGCCGTCCAATTCTGATCAAGAGAGCCACTCACCGTTTGATCTTAGATCCGATGTCTCAAAGTATTTTAGTTTTAGTTTTTTTTATACTAAATTGTATGAATATGAAATTTGGTATGTGTTATTTTCTCATTGAGGTGCACCTATAAAAAGTATTAAAAATATTTATTGATTAAATATAATGACCAAAGTACCTTTTGAAACATTCAAAGGTATTTTGGTCATTTTATTTTATTGGAAATATTTTTTTATATTTTTCACTACTACGAGTTTAATAGAGGAATGGACGTCCAAAATTTAGTGTCAAAATAGTTTGTAGAAAAAAATTAAAAATAAAATAGTGTAGAGAAGTGACATTGTGATTGGGGCAATCTTAGCCCTCCATTTAGAATGGATGGTGGGATAAGGGGGATAGGGGAAGAATAGAAAGCTTGCCCATTGCTACAACATCGGAATAAAGCTTAAACAAATGGGAAAGATTTCTATGTTCCCCTTACAACATAGAAGTTCTATGTTCCCCTTATCCAACCGTCCATTTTTTAATGGAGGGCTAAGATTGCCCTAATTACAATGTCACGTCTTTACACTGTTTTATTTTATTTTATTTTTTTATAAACTGTTTTGACACCAAAAGTTGAAGTTCATTCCTATGTTAAACTCGCAGTAACAAAAAATATAAAAGAAAATATTTTCAATAAAATAGAATGACCAAAATACCCTTAAAATTTTCAAGGGGTACTTTTTATCAAAAAATTATTGTTAATATTTTTTATGAGTGCGCCCCAATGAGAAGATGGCACGTACCAAATTTTATATTAAAAAAGAAAATTTATTAAAAAAATAAAAATAAAATACTTTGAGATGTTGGATCTAAGATCAAATGGTGAGTAGCTCTCTTGATAAAAAACGGACCGCTGGATGGTAGGAGGAATATAGAACTTCTATGTTGTAGGGGAGCATAGAAAGCTTTCGCTAAACAAATACTCATAACATGTTGAATTGACGAAGTGGGCTAATTTCATATAAATCCACTTGTTCCTTTTTTTTTAAAAAAAACTGTTTAAACCTTTTCTAATGCGTTTTCTAACATATGAATCCAATGGTAATTGTTGTATCTAAAAGATTGACTCATTTCGAAGATCTACCTAATTAATTATAGGATTGTATAGTACGAGACTATTTATTTTTTATACAAAGAAGTCACAATTATTTTTAGCCATTAGATGTGAAATCCAATACATGAAAGTGTGTCACAACATTTGAAGAATTTTGTTTTGGATTTTTTACCTAAATAATAACACACCCTCAACCACCCGATTTCAAATCTAACGGCCAATGATGATTGTGACCTTCTAATATCAAAAGTAAATTGCTTTATTATATATATTTTCATTAAGTATTTATTCTTTAAATTATTTTGATATTCTACAAGGCAATTCTTACTGCCAGTGTTTGAAAAATGGTGAAGTTATATTAGGTGTCTGCTTTAACAATCAAACAATCTTTATTGTAAGATGTAGTTCTTGTGCCAAAAACATTAGGGAAAATTACAAACATATTTGTTATAGTTTTCGGCTCTATCGAATAGTTTTCGCTATTACCATCGTTTTCATTTTTTTCATGTCAAAATGGAAATTTAAAAAAAAAGATGACTTTACCCTTTTTTGGTTATTGAGCAACCGAATTCAAAGCGTTTTTGGTTCTTGAACAACCGAAAATACACCAACCAAAAATATAAAATTTTAGGTAGTTGAAGATGTTGGGTTTATGTGGCCTTTAAAGCCCTTATGAGTGTGTAATGAAAAACATTTATTATAGTGGAACATAAACTCAGTGAGAATGTGATCCCTCAAGGATTATACTAACCAAATAATGTTTGCTGATACCGAACTTCGCTTGACGATTTAGGTCAGTTGGTTGAAAAACCCAAGGTGCCTGGGCATAAAGAATAAACTGAGAAGGGTTTTGGGTTAGCCTTTGATGAGGTCGGAGCTTATGCCTGGATGAGTGAGCCGAGAGACTGCGTAACCCTTGTATGTTATGGTAAGCCTACAGAGATGGGGGTCAAATCCTTATCCATGTTCCATCACACGACATGCAAATCGATAGATCGTTTAGAAAAACCAATTATCCACATTTGGGTGAAGCGTATGCATACACCATAGAGCTGTGGGCGCATCAGGTCGTGGTGACCTTGACCCATCTCTAGGGGAGGACCTGTAATCCACAGACTGGGATTGTGATCCCTTGGCTCATCGTCCAAACTTTGGTGACCCGTTAATGAGCCATTGCATGGACTATGGGTCATGGGAAACACTGGGTTGGTTTGATAAAGCAAGTGTGGTCTGTAGTCCACAGTTGAAGGTGGAGTACCCCATGATTGTTGATAGAATTCCTGAACCATATGGATCTACTTCCCATCATATTAATTTAATTGTGTTCATTTTATAATAGAAATTATTTTAGATTCTTTATTTGAATTTTTATGAATCTTTAATATTTTATTTGTGATTTTTGGACTTATAAAAATAAAGTTATTGATTTTACAAAGTTATAAAAATTCAAATAAAAGTTTTAAAATTTGTTTTTGTTGTTTGAAAATTACATGGGGGCCCATAGTGCACATGGGCCCACCATGTGGCATATGTGTGGGGACCACATGTGCCACATGAGGGTGACACGCCCCACCATTAGATTCTCTTTTGGCTTCTTTATGTTTAAGAAATTTGTATTATGGAAAGTATGTTTTAAGGGATATGGTCAATTTGGGTATATAGTAAACATTAACCTTATCTTATTTAAATATGGTAGCACATATTAACTTGATAATATTTGACATATTCTTATGGAATATATGAGATGGAACATGCTACTTTATGGAATGAATAATATTTTATTAAATTCAATTTATTTGAATATATTGATGGGAAAATGGTATAAGAAAAAGGGATAATGGTTCATGCACCTTCTATAATATTGATTGCCTATCTATTAAATGGATGGCTCGTATTTCTCACCCCACAAGTCACCTGTTTGTAGATATTTAAAAGTGGTTACCTAGTTTAGCCGAAATTTGCTTTCCAATTCGAGATTGAAGTTAGACCACTAATCCCGTGCCATTGGATGTGGTCTCGGTGTGAGGTGTAATAAGTCCGATTGAGGTAATATCCGGCATCTTCTCTTTTACATTCTTGCTCTTTTATTTTATATTCTCAAGCATAATATTAAGTTGTAAAAATGACATCAAATAGTTGAGTTTTATTTTATTGTTGTGCTGCTTTATTTTGAAATATTTATTGATTGTAAAAAGACCATCTCTAAGTGATCCTTTTGCCAAAATACAAAAGGGGTGATTATTATCATTAAAAAGAAAAAATTGTATTCCCCCGCAAAAAGATCGTCTTATTTTCAGAAGAACCAAAAATTTAAAATTTTAAATATTTTCTCTCACTTGTGGCATATTTTCTCCGCCTCTCTGAAATAATAGTTATCCGATAAAATCAAAGGGAAACAACTAGTATGAGTACTTAAATTTAGGAGAAATCTTAGGGATTATGAGATTAGAAGATTAGGAGAAATCTTGTGTGATGTTCTCTCTCTACCTCCTTGAAGTCATTGGTTATCCGATAAAATCAGGGGAACAGTTAGTTTGAGCCCCTAAATTTATGAGAAATCCCAGGGATTATGAACTTATCACAAAAAGGGCATCTGGTGAAGGGGAGAGAGTTAAAAAAAAAAAAAACCTATTTTTACCTAGAGAGAGAGAGGTAGAGAGAGGATACCTAGACTCTCAAAAGAGAAAAAAAAAATTTAGTTCTTGAAGAACAGAAATTTAGAATTTTCGGTTATTCAAAAACTGAAATTGGCCTCATTGTTGAACAATCGAAAATATTTTGAATTTGGTTGTTCCCGAAAAAGGGTAAAGTCGTTTTTTTTTTTTAAATTTCGGTTTTGACATGAAAAAAATGGGCACGGTGGTAATATCGTAAACTTCTCGGTAGAGCCATAGTAATAGAAACTATAACGAATATGTATGTAATTTTTAACTTGAAAATTTATTTTTATCCCTAATTATAAAATATAAGCTTTTTAAGACGATGTAAATCAATTAAATCTATAAACGTTTGAAAATCTTGAAACGGATTTAAGACTTCAACGCTTTTTTTTTTTTCCTTTTTGTATATTCATACGTCTAGAAGTTAAGATAATCAATTAGAGAGTATTCGAGTATCATAACAACTTTTGCAATGGGTTTTTGTGGTCCATCTTATTTTTACAACAGAAAGTTAGCACACTTTATAAATGCCTATTTTGTACATGATTGGCGAAACTGGTCGGCATGGGATCCGGGTCTTTAAAGCTGGATTTCCACACATTTTTTTTTATTGTTATTAATTTTATCTTTCTTTGTTGACCTACCCTGCCAAGGCAATGAACATTAGGCCGGGTGATCATTTTTTTTTTTTTTTATTTTGTATTGATAAATCATTTGAACTTTCTTTTCTTTCGTTGGAACTTCTTTTTCTTCTATGTTACATGATAGAATTCTTTCATTGGATAAGTGTGGAAATATTTTTATATCAATTGATCCCAATGCATCTTTTCACACTAATTAATAGCTAATTGGTGTGAAAATATTCTTACACTTAACCATATAAATAAATATTTTCACATAAAATATTTTTTAAAAAATATTTTCACGCTAATCAAACATGCTCGTAAATGTGTTAATAAATGTGTTAATGAGAATTTGAACCAACAGCTTGCGGTTTTATAAGGTCGAAACTGCAAAGGCCTTCTTACTAAGTTGAACAAACGAGCCTATCAGGTGATTTGATTTATCTTGGCTAGGCTTAATTATGAACACGTTTATAACAATATTACTTTTGCTTAATCATTAATTATTTATTAAATGGAAATTTGTTTCATGCGAGCTGGATTTCATTTATACGTATGTGGTCCAGGAAGTTTAAAGCATCCATCCTAAAGATGGATGCAAGTAGGTGTTCCATCTAAAAATAACGGAAACTAACAGTCCAAATCTTTTCTTACTAAAATTATTATTATTATTTTTTATAATTTATTTATTTATTCATATTCATGATCTCCATATTAGAGATTACATGTCTTTAAAAATTAAGTCTTAAAATCCATCTAAGAAATAGATTTATTAAGAGGCCCGCATTTCTACATATGCGAGCTTGGCCAGAAAGAAACCGGGTCCTTATTACATTATACTAGCTAATGGCATGTTCTTTGTTATTTTGAGAAGTAAATTTTAGAAATTTTTTAAATGTAAATATATATTTGATATAAGTTTGGGTGCAATTGGCATACATATGCATCCGTAGCTGTAGAGGTAAGGTGCACCTTCAAATTTTATCATGGTATATAATTTTGATGTAAAATTTTATTAGGATTATCTCAAAATCTAATTTTATATTTAATTATAAAATTTTAAATTTAAAAAATGATTAAAATCAAGTAGATCCATAAACATATGAAAAAATTGAAAATGGACTGTGTAGATAATATGTTATAAAATGCACTATTTCTGAGACTCAAAATCTTTTTATTTTTCATGGTCATACATCTCGATGTCAAGATAATCAATCAAATGGTTTTTCAAAATTGAAATTATCTTTTTCGATGGAATTTTTAGGTGCATCCGTTGCTTTAGAGATAAAGTTGCAACCTAATATAAACTTTTTCTAAGTTTTCCGTGCATAACCAACATCTTTGGGTGTATGCATCTTTGCTGGTTATGAATGGGATTTAAGACCCTGAGATTGTTAAGACAAATGGACAGCCAGATCAACTTGCTAAGCAGAAACTCACACGAGGAGAGTTGCAGTGTTGAAAGCTTGAACCAGGAACGGAACCCGGCCCTTGGCCGAGCCGAGTAACCCTGGCTGGGTCTGAGTAACATGGCCCAAATGGGCACGTATGTTAAAAGCATATAAAAAAAAAAAAAAATTTAAATGTGTTTAAAGTAAAATTAAACAAAACATTTCTAAATGAGGTTAAAAAAGTATTGAAAAATGGATTTTGAAAAATCAAATTGTCATTAGAGGTATTTTAAAAATAATCCAAAAAGAAGAGAAAATGTAAAAAGAAGTATTTATGGCCAAAACACTTTCCAATCTTTGCCAAAATGATATAAAATATAAAAAATTTATTACAAATAAAATTATTTTTTAAGATCTTGAGCAACCACCAAACTCATGTAACCAAGCTAACCACCTAAGTTAAAGGAAACCCGACCGGGTAGTAGAAAAAATGCCCGAGTAGGAGGCCTACTCGAGCAGGTCAAGTAGGGGTTGTAACCTCTGGTGGTTAGACCCCCTAAACCGATTAAAATCGGCTCGTCCAATCGGCGAGTCTAGGGAACCCGGCTGCGTCTATTCGACCTGGCTGGTTTTTCTTACATTGGAGGGTTGATTGTTGCAGGTCTTGTGGGTTAAGGGTTTGGTTTATTTAGTAGTCTTGGTGTTATAATGTAGCTTTTATGGTCTATTAAGTTTTTTGAACAAGACAATGCGGAAGGGGAAGAGAATGGTCTATTAGGTTTTGAAATTGACAATCCAAAAGAAAAAAGAAAAAAAAAAAAAGCGGCACTAGACCATTTTTGGCTCTAGATTTTTTTTTTTTGTTTTTTTTGCACTCCATATAATCATGAAGGTTGAAAGTAGGATTTGCAGAGTTTTGGATCCTCAATCCATCTCCAGGATAAATTTAGAATTTGTTGATAGACGCGGCCAAGGAAAATCCTGACCTCACCATATAAAAAGTAGGACAGACTTTTTGAAACATAAAATCATGGAGGTTGAAAGTAGGATTTAGAGTTTTGGATCTCAATCTTTCTCCAAAATAGATTTAGAATGCTTGATGCACGCCGTCAAGGAAAATCCTTACCTACTATATAAATAAGGGGTGCGGTTTGTATAGAGCCGAGGCTCTAAATAATCAAGTTAGAGCGCACCTTTAAATAGTGCCGAGAAATATAATTTCAATACTGAAAATATTTGTGATAGCCTTAAAATATTTTTTTATCTTTAATGATAAAATTTAAAGCTTTAAAAATAGTGGAGATCGAGCATATCTATGCACACTTGACAAACTTGAAAATTGATGGTCCAAAAATACATTACAAGATGCACTATTCCCAAAACTTGAAATCCATTTATTTTCTTATGCATGCATCTTGATGTTGAGATGATCAATTTGAGGATATTTGGGCATCAAAACAACCACTTTTAATGAAATTTTTGATGTAGGCTCTATTTGATTGTATAGAGCCTCGGCTCTATAAAAACTTTTTCCTATAATAAGTGGGAGGGACTTTTATTAAAGAAACTTTCCAATTCACATTAGTAAATTTGATAGGGATAAAGAACTAGAAAAAAAATTTTCGGAAATTTTTTTATAGAACCCTAATTCTTCATATTATTTCATGATAAATCATCTTTCTGTTTTTCTTTCACAAGGAATCCCTAAAGATTTCACCGTACTTCCTCATCTCTTGTCTCCCTCTTTTATTGACTTTTGACCATAAAAATTAGCCTCAACAAATCTTTTTATACCATTTCATCTCAAAAACTTTTTTAACCGTATTTTTCCCTTTCCACCTATTAAAAATGCTTTTGGGTTGAAATGGTATAAACAAATTTGTTAGGACTAATTTGTATGATAAAAGTCAATAAAAGAGGGAGATAAGAGATGAGAGGGTATGCTGAAATATTTAGAGTTTTCGTATGCTGTTTGACACAAAAACGGAATGAGGGTATACGACAATATAATACAAAGAAATAGGGTTCTATATGAAATTTTCCCTATTTTTTCACTAAAAAATGAAGGTAATTTATACAAATTTTGGAAACTACTATATTTAAAAGAAATGTGTGAGAATGATTTTATTGAAGGAAATGTATATAACAAGGCTAATTCGTTTTTATACAAGGAGGTCACAATTATTATTGATCGTTGGATGTAAAATCGGGTGGTCGAGGATGTGAAATTGATTAGGCATAGACTCCAAAATAAAATTTCTCAAATATTGTGGTACACTCAAATCTGTCAAATTTTATATTTAATGATTAAAAATGAATGTGAATTTATTGTACAAAAAATTAATCGCCTTCTAATGTACAATCCCGCCATACTCCTCTTTGGTTTAAAGATATGTTTAACATTGTTATGTAAAATTTAGAAACACTCTTGAAACAGATAAATGTTTTCTCGTTTGTTATAGGATGCGGGTTTTGGGGGGCAGCCATTGGACCCATTGAAATGTTGAAATGCTCTCTTTCGGAAATCCTTCATAGAGGTGGATTCTGAACCTAAAATTTTGAGGGTCAATAATTTCTATTACTCCAATAATAAATTTAAAAAAAAGAAAAAAAAAAGAAGGTAAACTCAACTATATATTAATTTAATTTTTATTTTAGATCATTCATCACTATTGCTTTTAATTTTCGCCCACTATTTTTTGAGCCACAAAATTGTGTATCTAAAGCAAAAATTGTCTGTACAAGAGACTTAAAATGTATCGTAGATCCAAAGTCTATCTCGAATATGGATATATTTTAGCAGAATCTCATTTATACTTGGAAAGCTTTTACATTGGTGCCACCCACCAATATAATATATGTCGATGTTATTATCACCCATTTGATCTAAATGGATGGCTGTGGTAACATCTACTATAGTGTCATATCTAGTGCGTTTTATTTTTGGGTAAGATTTTTATAAGGTGCACACTCAAAAATATTTTTCCTTTTGTTTTATTAATGCCCTCAATTTATAATTTCATGTCAACACAATTTGTAAAATAAAGATTAAAACAAAGCACTTTCAGTCAGTCCATTATTATCAAAACTAATTAGTGAAATTATTATAAGTAAAAATCCCAGCTGTTCATTTAATTTAGACGGATGACATAATTTACGATGGGGCACCGCATTGTAAATGTTTCCCTAACGGTAAACTATTATGTGCTTCAGGGTACACGTTCTTACATGTCTCGAGAGGCATAAACTATCCATCTCAAAGATAAATATAAATGATAGTCCCTCCAAAAAAAAATTTAAAGCGATACTTTAAATTTTCCTTAAAAATTATTATTTTTAATTATTATTTATTTATTAGCGCTCCAGTTATACACTATTGAAGTGCCAAAATCCATTTCAAGAAGCAAAATAGTTTGATAGGGTTGTAACTTTATTACTTCAAAACTCATCGAAAATTACAAGTCAAGCATTAGAAAACTTTTACATCAATCATCTCGACTTAAATATTAAAGTTGTGAAAAAAAAATATATTTTAAACTCTAAAAATAATATATATTGTAACAAGTTATTGAGACTGTCCATTTTGTTTTAAAAATAAACATTCACATATCCGCAAGATCTGTACAACTTTATAATTTTAAATTTTATTACCGATATTAAAAATTGATTTTAGAACAATCAGATTTCCAAAAAAAATACTCTTTGAAAGAGTGTGGGTTGACGTTACATAACAACCTTATCCTTTCGAGATTATTAAGAGGGGGCGCATGTATCCCATATAGGTCCTAGGACCCATAGAGACCGTGTCTTCCCCTGAGAAGATTTTTTCATACATGTCAAATCGAAGCGCTGACACAAGCGCATCCATGATGGGCATTAAGGTAATTTGAGGAGGTAATAGGGTGTTTTTCTCAGAAGTGGCAGAAACATAAATAGCATAATTCCGAGGAAAATGATTTTGTCGGCTAGCCCCATTTGGGTCATCAATACCTTTTGTGGGCCCACTTCGTACTTTGCCGATTCTCTCACAAAAGATCTCTCTCTCTCTCTATCTCACTGACGGCGTACAATTACCGTTAGGGCTTTCCCTAGATTCGCCCTGCACAAACGACGCCGCGCTATCATTTCATTCACTTAATGGCCATTGTGACGGGAAACCAGAAGTGGTTTCGAACGAAAAGACGATTCTGGCAGACCGCAGCTTGAGGCGCACGACTTTCAATGTCCACCGTCAAAAGCGGTTTTGTTGACTCCGAGAGCGGTTTTTCTTCTCAACTATAATTTCGAGGGCTTTGTCGTACTATGGTGAAATGAACGGAATCTCTCGGGAAACTCAGAATTGACGGCCAGATTTGTTCGTCAAAATTTCGCCTACGCGTTTTCGCCGGCGAATAAATTAATATTTCGGGGATCCAGATGGCGGCAAATTTCGTCCACGGCGAAGCCCACCCCCTTAAAAACTAAGACGTGGTCTATGAAGGCCCGGTCCACCACCATTTAAAGTTAATTAGACGACTGGGGTTGTCTTATAATATTTATATTTTAATATTTTTTTACAAATATTGATTTATCTACAATTTGCGGTATGTGTACATCTGACCATATGCACAAAAAGTAAAATATCAAATAAATTACCAAAAATATAAAATAGCAAAAAACCCCTAGGATATTTATAGGGGTAATGTGGGGGTTGTTATTATTTATATTTTATTTTGGTATGTCTTATCGAGATGAATGTATTTATTAAATTTGAAATTAATTCGATTTATAAAAAATTATTAAAATTCAAATAATATTGGACGGTGATAAACTATAAATGAAATATTATAAACCATCTTTTGTAAACAACACCACTGACTTCAAAAATATCTATTTATGCATCCATCTCTCGGGTAACTAAAAAAACGTTAGTTAATTTCTAGGGTTTTTTTTTTTTTTGGTTTTTGTTCTTTTTGATGCATCCGGATCCTACTAGTCTTGTTTGACTACGTAACTCAAGTCTACAACACCACATGATGATGTAACCCCAAGAAAATTCTTCATTATTATGGGGCAAGACTCTCTCTCTCTCTCTCTCTCTCTCTCTCTCGGGGGTAGTCGTGATCCTAAGCCATACTTTCGGTTGTACTATTTTTTTGGGAGCTTTGAATATTTTAGCTCAAATGTTATTTTAAAGGGTGCGGTTTGTATCGAGCTTAGGCTCTAAATAATCAAATTAGAGCTTACTTTCAAATAGTATTAAAAAATATGGTTTTAATATTGAAAATCTTTGTGATAGCCTTAAAATATATTTTCATTTTATTTATAAAGTTTAAAGCTTAAAGAATAGTGTAGATCGATAGTTCTATGAAAACTTGAAAATCTTGAAAATTGACCGTCCAAAAATGCGTTACAAAAATACACTATTTCAAAAACTTGAAATCCATTTTTTTATCATGTCCATACATTTTGATGTCGAGATGATCAATTTGAGGATATTTGGACATCAAAACAATCTCTTCTAGTGAAATTTTTTAGGTAGGTTCAAATTTGATTGTTTAGAGCATCAGCTCTATATAAATTTTTTCCAATTTTAAAATATAAAAAAGTGTATAATGCGGTCAATTACCTTTATATTTTGTAGAAACCTTAAAATAATTATAGATGTTTTCTGGTACGTGTTGATAGCAACACGGGTGGGGTTCGTATAAGATGACCACCTCATAGTATACAAGTAAGGTGTGTCTCTAAACTTTGCTAGAAGATATGGTTGCTTCCTCGGAAACCTTACAATATATTGAAATCTATGTTTAACCCAAAATTTAAAATGTTTGAAAACGGTACATATCGAAAAAATCTCTATACATTTGAAAATTTTGAAAATAAACCGTCTAAATAACTTATTACGAGATACACTATTTTTAAAATTGAATTTTTTTTTTTTTTTTTTTCATACCCATACATCTCAAGATCGAGATGATAAATAGGAGGGTTTTGCAACTTTAGAAAACTTATTTCTACTATTGTTTTAGGTGCACATTACTTCTACTATAAGGTTGTAACCTTGCATAAACGTTTTCCTACCCAGACAAACCTCCCAAATCCCCCTCCACTGTAACCTCTGTGATATGCAACTGTTTAACGTGTCGTTCCCTGCAAAAGAGTATTGATTTTGGCTGCATTATTACCTCTTTCGTCTTTTAGAATACCTCCCACACTAGTGCATAAGAAATATGGTATTCTCAGGGTTTAAAAATATGGTTTGGTAACTTAGATCGCCCATTCGGAAAACCATTTAGGATTGGGAGATCGACAGTCTAGATCGACGATCCAGCCTAGAGAACCGACAATTAAAAATAAAAAATATTAAGGAACAGAAAAAAGAAGAAAAATATTTTAAAAAAAAGTGGGACCAATTCTTGGTATTTAAGCAAAACTTTATTGGCCCTGATGATTCCCAATCCAAACCAGTCGGTTCCCATCCAGTTCACCAATATTTAAAACATGTGGGTATTACCAATTAAACTCCCATCAAGATTGAGCTTCTAAACGTGATTGCCAATGCCCTCCCTCCCTCTTTGTGCAATTAACTTTGTATTAAACATAATTTCGTCCTTGGTGACCCCCACAAATTCCCCCATGACTCTACCATAGCAATAACATCCGATTTAATGTGATTCACATTCGAAACTAATACCTTCAATACGCACTCTCTGTATCATCCAAAAGGTTACAGCCAATAGAATTTTTCTCAAAATCGTAGACACTTTCTTCAAGTTGGGACAGTCCACTACAAGATAAACCACTTCAAGGTCATTGATGTTAAGAGTCATTGTTGATCCTTAGGATTGCAAAGTTGATGGTTCATAAATAGGTTTAGTCGAGTTGATCATTAAAAATAAAGATTAATATTTAGTGTATTTCTTAATTTTGTTAGGTGAAGAATTGGATAGTTAAATAAAAGGGAAAAGAGGATTTTGATGCCCTTCCTTTGTGAGCTTTCAACATAATTAGGAGCTATCAATTGCCATTCCCTCTTATAAAAAGAGTAATTTGATTTTAATAAATCGTTTAATTTATGTGTTTGGAAATCGTCTTGTTTGTATATCCCATTTTTGGATGTACCGTTTAATTTATGTGTTTGGAAATCGTCTTGTTTGCATATCTCATCTTTGGATGTACATGAGAAGATAGAGAGGGGACAAAAGAGAGTTTAGAGAGAAGCCCACAACTCTTTGTACTTTGCTCTTCTGCTACGAAAACTGACAGGATTCTCTCCATGCATCCTCACTCTGTCTGATTTTCGGCATGTTCTTTATGTACTAGATTTCCATCTTAGGATTCCAGGTTAAATTTGGTTCATAGTCATTGCAGGTCATTATGAACCAGAAAAAACTACAAAGTTCCCTTCGCACTCAGACTCACGCTCAATTCAAAGACTGATTTATTATATCCACCATTTTGAAAAATAATGCTTTTTTGGCAAAAACAAAAAAAAAGGCTATGATATAAACTCCCATGCTCCTAGAGCAGCCATAGTACCTTCGCATTACTTCCTGTGAAAATAATCTGCTTCCTAACATGGATAAACACCTACCAAATCGTTGACTTAGAAAGGAAAATAAAACCTCGACATAGAAGAGTCCTGAAAGTCATGAAAATATTGAGTTAAACGTCTTGACATAGAAGAGTCTCCATCCTAAAATCTCATAAAACATGCACCAATCACCCCTCTTTAATCCCTCATTTAGGTGATTCTCTTCAATAAGATGCTCATTGGCCATGTCAATTCCAGAAGCAAATAATATGCAGCAGGGAAATTTCTATTCATGTTCTTAGATGCGCATTTGTTAACAAAAATCAACATACAATACAAGCAATGGATCATTACTGCCATCGTCCCAAACTAACCCAATCTTCATCCTCCTCTCCTCATTGAATCCAAAACCAGACTGGGTAATGCGTTTTTTTTTTATCTCTATAAATTACCTCAATTATTAAAAAGAATGGTCCTATGCATTAGAACAAGATGACCAGTTTAACATTCTTTTTCCCTTTAGATCTATAATTATTGAAGTCAAGATGACCAATGTTAGGAGTTTCCCGACAATATAACAACATATTTTGGCAGGCTTTTGAAGTACACTCACTTGTAAAACCTAGGCCCCATACTAACATTTCCAGTATTAAATGTCTAAAGAAACCAGGATATGTGTAGAATCTTACATCATACTTTTGCCTAATGAATGAGTTGAGTCATCACTATTCCAAATAAAAACGAGATTTACTGATAGTATTGTTTCTTGTGAAGATGCTTTCTAAGGATCCTGCAAAAGTCCATTAGCTTTTGTATTAGCCTCAGAAAGCACTTTCACACCAACATAGACATGAAGCTGCCAAATACATAAAGCTGGAGAAAAGCCGAAAAATCACTTCACAGCTACTACAATAACAACCAGTTTCTCACGAAAAATAACAAATACGAGAACAATAACTTTCAAATTATAATCTTCCATGAAACAAATGTGCCATCGATATTCCATATTTTCCAATCTTTGCTTGTATTATCCCGTGAAAGCAGGCTATGGTTCTCTTCTTAATCACCAGCATACATGTTTTAATACATCGAGGTCCTCACCAATGAACTTCAATGAGAGCATAGCTTTGCCTAAACACATGAACAATGTATCCTGCTAACCAAATGCCCTCACCTTGCTTTACCATGAGCAAGTGCCGTCGCCTAGTGCACACACATTGCACTACTTCCAAATGGGACTTTTCCAAAACTCTCTCTCTCTCTCTCTCTCTCTCTCTCTCTCAGGCAGAACTTTCTAAGAAAACTTCTCCCTTACCTTTAAAGATATCAAATGAATGAATAAATAAATCAGTCATTCATGCACATGTACATCCATCACAAACAATCATATAATCTTTTTCCATTTGTAGTACACAAATACCTTAGAAAGAAAGACCTTCCTCAGAATATTAGTTGCAGAGCAACGTGTCTCGAGTTGCATTACCTGTTGTGGGGTTAATCCTGAAAATGTACAATGAGTGCGATTGAAGTTAGAAATAGGATGATTAGTACCAAACAATTGGTTCTTAGATCCAATCCATATTTTCTTTTGGGAAAGAATACTATAATCCATTGGAGTCTGAAAATCAAAGTCCATTTGGTGAGCAATGGCCAATCAAATGACGGATGGCGATGCAGAGAGTGGGGACCCATTACAACGAGCATAAACCCAATGTGCCCACCATCTGTCATTTCATTGGACAGTGACGACCCAGAGACTAAGATTTTTCCATCTTCCACTGAGTTATATAGGCCTATTTTTCTGGAAGAGTGCTTACCCATCTGCAGATTTGCAAAGATATGCACGCTGATCTTCTCTCAAAGGTACATCTGTGAAGTCTATCAACATACAAGATGATCAGTTAAAGGCATCCAAAACACTGACTGCATATAGACTTTGAAACTCAAAGATGCAGATTGTAACCAGCAAACTTACCACCTGAACATTGAAATCAATGAACAAATTTTACCTCCTTATGGTGCAATAAAGCTGCAGTCATTGCAAAGCTAATATGCTTCTAAGTTCCCGTACTTTTACTAAAAGATCAGAATGTATTTAAGGGCATGGCACAGGAAGGACACTGATATTTGAACCAGAAAATAAATACAATTTTTTTATTGCTGGGCAAGGAAGGGTGTTTAAACGGACCCTAATGCAAAACCAGGTTGATATAAGTAAAAAAGTTACACCAGTCAGTTACCGGATTCCAATTAATAACAAAGGAAAGAAGAAAGTTTTGATATCTGGACAAATAAAGATTTGATAGTATTTTTAACCCAGTTGATGAACAATTGTGAACCAAATGATTACAATTTTTTAGCTCAAAAGAAATGTAATATACCAGCACCAGTGATGATTGAACCCCTGAAAGATGTGTTGCCAGTTGCAAGTGCTCCCTCCAGGTTTGCATTGGTCAAATTTGCCTGGAAAGACATAGCCAGTTAAAACGGCGTTTCCAAAATCGACTGCTAACTCAGGAATCGCCCAAGTTGGATTAGAACCTAGGCCGGGGATTCCGGGCCGAAAAACTCTGGAATCACCCAAGTCTCCTAGATTTCCAGTATTTTTAAAATCTTTTATGTTCAATATAAAATGGTTTCATTCAAACTCGCCCAAGTGGACCAGGGGGGACTCAAGATACAACCCTGCTTAGACAGGGCCCAGTTCTAAATCTTGAAACACTTAAAAATTCGAGTAGAATAAACAAAATTTATTTCTGTCATGCAATCCCATTCCATCAAAATAGAATACTTTGATTCAATCATTGTCACCTTTTAATCCACAGAGACAGACGAAACAAAAAACCAGTGACCATTTTTTATGGATTATGAGAATTGATGCAATTGTGGAATTTGGGTATCATAATACATGCCAAAAGACTTCAAGTCACCATTTTATCTATACATATAAATATGAATGCACACACATACATGTACACATGCATATCAATTTTTTTTATAGGTATACCGATGTCAATATATATGTGTGGATGTAAGCATTCGTGCATACATGTGTATGCATGTCTCAGTTCAGTATTTTAGAATCTGTGGGTCGACCTGAAATCACCTGGTTCGATCTGCGATCGGGGGAAATAGGGGGGGGGGGAATGGGTCCACGAAAGCCCAGAATCGTTCAATTTCCTTGAAATAAAAAAATAAAAAAATCATGGGAATCAGATCGAACCAGGTGATTTCAGTTCATCCCATCGATTTCTAAAACGCATAATTGAAACATGCAACACACGTATATAAATGCATGCATGCATTCACGAATGCATATATCCACATATACATACTGACATAGGTGTACTTATAAAAAAATTTGATATGCATGTGTAAGTATACGTAAGTGCATGAATAATGAAATGGTATATCTGCCTGGTCCACCGATCCAAAGTTGCCGCACCAGAGGCTAGTGCGCCAGGTGATATACCATTCATGTTCTTGTTGAGGCGGCAGGTTCAAGGGACCTCCTTAAAGTCCCCTATTGGGGCCAAGGTGATACACCCCGTCCTAGTTCTTCCTTTTATTTTGATCTTTTTAAAAGGTAACAAAAGGTATTCAAGCAAGTTATCCCTCAAACTTACGCCAACCTGCTAAACATCACGTCACATAAGTGCAATGGAAAGTAATGGACCATGGAGAATCACAGGCTATTGAGTCATCAACAATAAGAATGAAGGTGACAGAGAGGTCAGGACCTGCTAGAACAAAGACATGAACCTAATAGTGGGTTCCAACTCTCTCTTCATCACAGTCTATCGTGGCTGGCGATACCCAATAGGATGGTTTATCCCCAGTCCACTGAATTATACTAGTCTTTCCCTACTTATCCATGACTGCTATATACGCATATTTTGTTTCTCATAATAACCTAAACATTTGAACTAAACAGTTTTATGCACTTAGATCATTTTCACTCCTGTACTGAAACGATCAAGTCTTGCGAAGTCAAAGCATATGAAAACCTTTCATTATCCCAGATCCCCATGCATTGTAGATGTGTTTTCTATGTCCATCAGAAAATCATTTTTTCTTATTTCTGTATGTGACTTTGAGTTTCCACTCGATTACTTATAGATGGGGCTATGAATATCTAGTTTCAAACATGTTTTAATATTTTGAAGAGACCCATATAGGAGGTCCTTTGTTTACTTGGGCACCATTTGAACAGTCCAACAATTCCATTAAAGAATGGAGTTGTTTGGAAATAAGTGAAAACAATTTCTTTTTAATGGAGTAGATGTTAACAAAATCCTAAAGCAACACGGGGAGGGCCTCTTATCAGAGATTCTCAAAAGTATACACACCAACTGAAATGGCAACATAGAGACCCACAGTGGCCATAACAGCCTACCAAGCTGCTCTTATTCAATGTTAAAGGGAACTGTTTGTAAGTAATTATGCTTTTGAAAACCTGCTATGAGGAGCCTTGAGGATAATTCATCAAAGTTATCTGGTGGATGAGCATGACAATCATATTTCCCAGAAGCTTGCAAGGTTATTCATGAATTATTGACTCTCTCTGGTACCCGTTGTGGACAGTATAGTTGTAACAACAGCAACAAATTTCAGTGGGCAGATAGTATAGAAAATCAAGGTTCTACTAGGGTGGTGTAATGGCATAGACTATCAATAAATAAAATCTGCTTTCCTTGCGAAAATTGTGTACTACTTCCTGCTTCCCTTTTCTATGAAGATCATCAACTAATAAAAAAGTGCAAAGAGAGATGAAACCAAAGAAGTATGTAGCAGTGAGAATTATACTGAATAAAAAATAAACTACGAAAACAATAACATAACATGAGATCTGAGACCCTTATATGGAAATTTTAAGAATTAATAAAAATATACGAACCAAAGCACCTTTGTGACATTTGCTAATGAGAAGTCTGCACCTCTAAGATCAGCATCAGAAAGATCAGCACCTGAACATTAAACAGTTAGCACATTTTGTAGCAATAGCAAATGAGGGTGAGCCATGATTGCTTGACAAAGACAATGGTGGAAGTGATGACGAACATCTCCTGTTAATGATAGATTGAATTAAAACTTAAGTGACTAAAATCCAGCAACAAATAGGGAGCTAAAGGATTTGATAAACCTCCTCAGCTTGACACGTAAATTCACAACTATCTCATTAGATTTATAAGCCTAGAGTCTAGATAAGTCTCCCTTGCATGGTTAATGGGATTTGGCAAGCCAGCTCATGATCTGCCCAATTCACCTTGGTTCTTTGCAAATATCTCGCGTTCGACCCATTTCCTTGGTGTTATGCATGTGGGCTAGTGAGGGCACAAAACCTCCTAATGAAGGACCACCAAGTCCTACATATAGTTGCTAGGATCTCCCAACCTAGGTGAAAATCCCACTCCAGAATCTCGGTCCCCACCTTAGAGACCGAAACAACAACCAAACTGATGATGTTCTTTATTTTTAGTCAACTAGCAATGCAACTATACTTTTAATATAGTTTTCATTGTTTGCTGGCTATAAATAAAGAAATTTCTACTTTAAAGAGTATATGGTCCAAGACTATATATACTCTTAAAGTTGGAAACAAGATCCCTAAAAGGTTAGGATAGAGATCACAAAAGGCTGAATCAAGATCCTCAAAAAGTTGGAATTGAGATCCCTACATTTGCAAATCTTGACCCCTAACATATGGATTGTACAAAAGATGCTCCCAACCATAAAGATCTTCTAGCCTTTCACGAACCCCCACTCTTGATCATGACCCCAACAACTAAGGTCCTATCTGAACTTGTGCTGCTTTAGAGATATAACTCTCTCGTCTGGCTGGCTAGATCCACCGACAAACCTTTAAGGAGGGGTACCTTCAGCCTTGACTGACCTTAGTGGGAGGCAATGCTCGTGCAGCATGTTGCACGAACAACATATTGGCTCTAGCAAAAGACCCTTGGTGAGAGGCCTTGACCAGGTGGTGTTGACAGATGGTTAAGTCAATGGGACTTGGTGGATCATCGAGACTAACAGGCTAAGGCTGGGTTGGCTAGACCATGGGCAGTTACCTGCCTAGAAATGTGCAAAGTCCATGTCAAAGAATCGCCGAGCATACACCTGGTTGTGCAGATTATGGTTAAACTTAAGTCCGGGAATTCAGATTTAAAATGTATAACAACTCCAAGCATGGGCTTGTATAACAACCATAAACCATGTGAGAGAGGACGTGTGAGCATGTACTAGGCTGTGAGGGCATTAAGAGCCATGGGCCATGTGGGTCATCATTGATGGTGGAGCGCAAGCGGGTGTAACTACCGCAGTAAGTAGTGTGCACTAAGGGTGGTGCAGGCCTAATGGCCAAGTAAATGATGGTGAATGTGTGATGCAATCTTTGGGCTATATATAACCTTTGCTCAGATCTTTGATAAGCATCCATAGATGTAGTGCATAGAACAATAAGAGCAAGTCCCTTGTTTCTATCTTGTGCATGACCCTGTGTGCTTATTTGTTCCATTCCTCTTGTGTGTGCTCGAGGAAACTAGTCCAAATCTCGTGTTCCTTATATATAATACGATACCTACTTCAATTACTATTACTCAAATAGTGTATTGGTAAAAGCATACTAGCCTCTTCAAGAGGTTTGGGTATCAAATTCCGCCCATTCCATGCTGGGGCTTTTTTTCTTTTGTTTTTTAACAAAATGAAAAACATCTAATTTTTATTGAAAAAATTAGATTGCGAATCGCAGGATACAAACCCTTGTCGTGAAAGTGTAGAGGCATGCATGATAACCAAAAAGCCAATTTATCCTCAAGTTTAAATATTTGGGCATACACAATATTGATAAAAAATCGGTCCATAGGCCGAAGCCAATTAACTTGGCCGAGTCCACAAATAGTGAAAGTTGGTTCTTCAAAAACCGAAGTTTCTTAATTTCGATTTTGAAAAACCGAAAAATGGGTAATTTCGTCTTTTAAAAAAAAAGTGTTATGAAGTTAAAAAAACGAATATATATGTAATAACGGAAACTACAAGGTATTTTTGTAATAACAACAAATATAACGGATATATACGTAATTTTCCCCTTTTTTTTAAAAAAAAAATAAAATACGGAACTACCTATTTCGTTTTTTCAAAAATCGAAATTTAAGAAATTTCAGTTTTTGAAAAACCAAATTTTATTGTTTGTAGACTCGGCCAAGTTAATTGGCCGAGGCTATGTACTGATTTTTTATCAATATTATGTATGCCCAAGTATTTAAACTCGGGGATGAATTAGCTTTCGGTTATCATACATTGCCTCTATGCTTTCTCATCAAAAGTTTGTGTCCTGCCATATGCACTATAATTTTTTTAATAAAAAATAGCTGTTTTTATTAATTAAAAACAAAAAATAAATAAAACCCCATCATGGAATGGGCGGGATTTGACACCCAAACCTCTTGAAGAGGTCCGTAAGCTCTTACCAATACTCTATTTGAGTAATAGCAATAGAAGTGAGTATTATATAATATATAAAGAACACAAGATTTGGACAAGTTTTAGAGAGGGAAGAAACTGACTGCACCTTTAGAGACAAGTTTCAGTTTTTCAAAAAATGAAAAACTAATAAATTCGGTTTTTGAATAACCGAAAATTTGAAAAATTTCGATTTTTGAAAAATCGAAAATAGGTAGTTTTCCAAAAACTGAAAATAGGTAGTTTCGTCTTTTTTTTAAAAAAAAACTTGTTATGAAGTTCAAAAAACAGACATATGAGTAATAACGGAAAGTTTTAGGTATTTTTGTAATAATGAAAAATAAAAGGATCTTTATGTAATCTTCCCAAAATAATAAGTTAACTTCTCACTGTTATACATCATTTTTGACGTACTTATATCCTCGGGCCGAATAAGGAGAGAGCCGATAGTAACCTGGTCCTGCCGGTGCCAAAGACATCGCCAGACCACGGGAAACTGTAGCAATACGCCTAATATTGGTCAATCTCTAAAGAAGTGTCAGAATTGCCTCAAATTGCATGAGAGAGTAGTTTTGGTTACCCTGAGGACACTCACAAAGTTTCACCGTGTTTCAACGAGATGATCAGGACGAAACTCGGTTTACAAATCTAGTTCCTATCATGTAGAAAATGGACCCTATAACTATAGCCCTATTTTTTGGATCTCAAAACAGAATCAGACCACCGTCATTGGATCCGGAACGTCGAAATTTAGGTACCAAATTTAGACTCAATCGAACCCTCTGAGACTATTCTGAGCCTAACTTACCATAAAATGTTGGGTTTTACACTATTGCGGTGCAGCTTCGGTGAACCAGTTTCTATTTATGGAAACTGTGTTTTCTTATTTCGGGATGATTTTCAAATGCTCATAACTTGCTCGTTTTGGGTCTAATTAAGCTCAAATTTGGACACGAGCTAGATCTCGACGACCCGCGCTTTGACATATGGCACGCATCATGGCGTGGCCCCAAACGAGAGAATTTCTAGAGAGAAGATGGGCTCAAAACATGAAAATCCATATTTTAAAAATAACATCCAATTCTTTGAAAGGACATAACTCAAGATCCCGATGTCGGATCATCGCAAGTAATGGTCCATTGCAACCGTGCTTGGAAGAGCTACAGTTTAATGAAGTTTTTGTGAATGATCGGAGGCCGGATGACATCGAATTTTGAGGTCGAAGATGACATACTTTTCTAATTGCCTGAATCCCATTTTTCAGCGACTTCCCAAAATTGGAGTGTGCTCAAACGGAGACCAAAATGGACGAAATTTATCACATAATGATCATGATAGGGTCCTCTTCAATTTGTGATCACAGTGAAGTCTTCGAACAACATAAATCATGTCAGATTGGTGGTCGAAGAATCACAAGTTTATGGAATTTGGCCGGATTTTGGGGTCTTCCTTAAAATCCATCTCAAGACGATCAAAGGATATCAAAATGTGCACAATAGTTCAAGTATCGATTCTACAACGTTTGATCGCCTGAATTACCACTGTAAGTGTTCGAAAAAAGCTCATGGGGCCTAGCAATGGCACGAGGCCCCTCATGGAGGGATGGTTTTGTCATTTGTTGACAAATGTTGAAGGGTATTTTGATCATTTGGTCAAAAAAAAAATTAATATTTTAATTCATAAAATGTGTATTTATTGACAATTTTGGTGGTTTTTGAGCAATCCGCCTTTGTTTTAGGATTGCTCTATATAAAGAACTTAAGTCATTTTAAACATAAGTTCTGAAGAATAATAAAAAAATTGGGTTTTTGTCCCTTCAAGCCTTTGCTTGTTCATAGCTTCTAACTTCAAGTGAGAGAAGAGAGAAAACTTTACCACTTTGGGTAATTGCCCTTGGACCCCCATTTCCAACTCCCAACTTCCAAACCCTCCACTTCCAACTCCCAACTTCTCCCACTTCTAATTCCCAACTTCCAAACCTCCCACAAACCTCCCACTTCCAACTCCCAACTTCCAAACCCTCCACTCTCAATTCCCAACATCCAAACCTTCCACTTCCTACTCCTTAGACTATCCTACACCAAACCTACTCCCTACTCCTTAGACCACTTTAATCCATACTCCCTAGTCACGGCAACCCATCTATGCTCACCCATGACCAAACCTAAACCCTAACCCTCTACTTCAAGGTTCAAGCCTATATTGAAGAACACTTAAAGGACCATCGTGGTGCACCTAGCTGCCCATCAATCGAGCCTAGGTACCCGGTCCACTCTTTCTCCTCTCTCTTCTCTTTCTTCTCTCTGTTCTTTCTCTCTCTTCTCTTTCTTCTCTTCATTCTCTTTTATCTTCTCTTTCTTGGTTACATGTTAGGAGGCTCTTTGGGTTAGTGACTTTCCGATGGGCTAAGCCCATGACTTCGCTTTCTGAACCCCCGAGTATTAAGGCTTCGAGCCTAATACCTTCCTTTGCCTCCGATAATACCTATTAGGAGAGGTTGCGCCAGAAGGCCGCCCAATTCTTCCAATTCTTGGGCCTTTCTCTTTCTTCTTTCTTCTTTTTTTCTTTCTTCTCTCTTCTTTCTCTTTCCTCTCTTTTCTTTCTCTTTTCTTCAACTATCTCTTCTCTCTCTATCTCTTCTCTCTCTTCACTCAAACCTAGGGCGGGTCTGAGCTCCACCCTCTCTCCCTTTGCTCTCTCTCTCTCTCTTTCTTTGCTCACTCTCTCTCTCGCCTAAAAAAGTCACAGACCCGCACCTAGGGCAGATCCGGCTTCTTTTCCTCTCTTTCCCTTGTTCTCTTATCCTCTCTCTCCCCCTCACCAAATTGCCCCACCTAACAGGTGTTGTATAGGTCTATGCTGACATGACCAGCCTACCTACATCTAGTGTCCCTCATCTTATCGCTTATTGGAGCCACCCCTAAGTTCCCTTGGATGTATTCATTCCGAATTCCATCTTTTCTTGTCTTGTCACTCATCCATCTCAACATCCCATCTTAGCCACACTTATCCTATGGATATGTTGTTTCTTGACTGCACAATATTCCATCCAAATAAGATTTTAGTTACTTTTTAAGGTTCAGTTCATTCAGGTATCACCTTAAAAAGTTAAAAATTGACCAAATTCTCTAATTCAAGATAGGAAAACAAGAACAAGCAATCGCATTTTGATAATTCGGCTCAACTTAAGTGGCCAGAGCTAAATCATTATGATACCCCTGGTGGGTCAAGGTTAGCAAAACCAAACTACTTGATTACAATAACCCCCAGTCGTTCAACATTAGCAACAACATGGGGTTGACGTTTTCATTGTAAACCCTTGTTCTATATTGATAAACCTGAACAACCAAAGGTATTATTGTCATTTGGCTTGCACCACTTCAGCGGCCCAAACTAAATCCCATAATTAAATTACGTAAATGTAACTACAAAAACCAATAGATTTAAAAGTATATTGTGTAAATTTAACAATAAAACCAATCATTTAAGGATGTTAGCTAATAAAAATTTCGTGAAAAATAGATCCAAAATTACCCTAAAAAAATATGAAAAATAAACCCACAACCACTAACCAGGGGAACATAATAATGTTTCAAACTATAACTATCATGGAAATTAATCCATTGTTTGATGAAGCCAGAAATCTAATTTACCTTTTAAGTCTTTTAAACCATAAAAACTAAACTTATAATTAGTAGAACATGCGGATAAAGAAGCATGAAAATAAAGGTTCTAAGAGGCCTCTGCCCACTATGTTATATAACAGTAAACTCTGTATGAGTAAAAAAGATCCATTAGGTCTTATAATGCCTAACAACAGCTTTATATATTTTAACCATTACATCGTTCAAAATATAGAAAGAAAAGGACATTACATATGTTATAACTCCCAACAAGATTTAAGAAAATTTAGTATATTATTTAACACAAATATAATGGCCGTTGTATCCCTGTTACAACAAAGATAAGGACTGAATGCATTAAAAGCCAATATTAACCAAGTAATGATCATGTGAGTCCCTCACAGCATTAAAAGCCAATATTAACCAAGTAATGATCATGTGAGTCCCTCACACACACACATGACTTTATAGGACCCCAATCTATGACCAGTGAAGCCCCATACGCATCTCGAGAATAGATGGGATACTAGCTCACCTGGTCAAACAGTAAAAGGGAAGACTCATTCTCTCTCTTCCCCCAGAAATTTTCGCTCTCTAAG
Organism: Amborella trichopoda; assembly: GCF_054954075.1. Classification (NCBI taxonomy): domain Eukaryota; kingdom Viridiplantae; phylum Streptophyta; class Magnoliopsida; order Amborellales; family Amborellaceae; genus Amborella; species Amborella trichopoda. The sequence continues at coordinate 5,902,417 of NC_142343.1, read as the reverse complement.
CTTTCTCCTCTCGTGCCAGCCCACCATTGCCCTCTCTTCTCTCCTGAAAAGATGAATGTTGAAATTTTGAGAACCTAGCCATATAATAGAGCACCTAATAGTTGTACGGATTGTCTCCCGCCTTCAGAAAGGTCTCTCTCTAGAAAACTTAACTTTTCTAATGATTCGGTCTTAGACATTTGAGTGGAATGGCAGACAAAATAGTTGGACGAATTGAGCCTCTCTCTCTTTCTCTCTCTTCTCTCTACAAAACCCTAATTTTTCTTAGGTTTGGCGTTAATTGTTATATTTCAATACAGTAGGCAACCTTTAGGAGAGCCCAAACAAAATCCAGAGAAAGGGCAAAAAATGCTTCAAAATCAATCTACATGTCACTCTTGTTATTAACCAAGCCACAAGTTCTATGAAGGAAAAGCAGGAGAATTGTAAGCAGGGATTTGAATTTTGCTGCGTGTGCAGGCTCAACCATGACCAAGGCCCCCGCCACAACTACTTCCCCTCTAACAAGTCATCCCTCCCTCTCCTCCTTTCCAAATTTAAATCCAAAATTTAAGGCATTCGTATCTTCCTGAAAACCGCTGTTCTCAAGCCAGAGGATATCTCTCGCAATTGATTCTGGTGTGTTTGCTGCAAGAAGGATATCAATGAATCCAACAGACTAAAGGCAAAGATCCACCAACTGTTTAGCATGTGAGCTTGGGTGACCCCTCAAATTCTTGCATCGATTCAACATCTTCATAAATTTCAAATATTCTGAAACATATTTGCTTTCATCTCTATGCCCCTGTGCAGCTTTTGATTAGGGGGTGCTCCTTGAGTGGCATTGCCTCAAGGTTTAATGGCTCAAAGTTGCCAGTTTTAGAACAAAAGAAGGTTGGAGGACACCAGTGGGTGGGGATGAGAGAAAAAGTTTGGAGAGAGAGAGAGAACAGTTCAAAGAGAGAGAAATGGAAAACGTGGTTTTGTGGGGATGAGAGAAGAGTGGAAAGAAAATAAATTATACACAGAGATGGCAGGGCATTTGGGTGGAAATGAGAGAAGCTTAGAGAGAGATGAGAGGGTCTCAGCAGACGGGGATGAGAAAAGTTGAGAGAGAGAGAGAGAGAGAGATGTGGAACGTGTATCATAGGTGGGAAAGGGAGAAGAGAAATAGAGCGAGAGAGAGAACCAGTTTATCACTTAACCTGGTGACCTGGCATCCACTTTTATTTTTGAGATGCGGACAAGATCCTACGGTTATGGATTGGGGCCCTATAGACCTCATGTATGTGAGGAGCTTATAGGATCATTACTCATATTAACCTGCTTTAACAAAGATACACAAAATGCAGATAGATAAACTTTCGAATAGTATAGAAAACATGATGGACAAGGGGAAGAGGGGCACCAACCTGTTAAATCTGCATCGAAGAAGCTTGCACCCAATAGATTTGCACCTCTGAAGTTAGCTTGCCGAAGAATGGACTGCAATTAAAGGAAGAATTGGCTAAAAAAGTGAGAAAAGACAAAGATCACAAGTTTCAGTTACATACGAGTTGCATAAGGCATCAACATAGTACCTTTTGAAATCCTAAATGTCTCTTATGGTTAAGAATCAGACACATACATGTCATAGACCATAGGTCAAAAAAAGGTTATTGAATCTAGATTATAGCATGCAAAATAAACATGCACTCATTCTAATGACGATATACACAGTGGACGAAATGAGAATATACCGTTTTAAAGTCTTGCCTGATCAAACTTTTCCCACTGAAATCTTTCCCTGTGAGATCTTGGCCCCTTGTAACTTCAGCACCATATGGTCCACCACCCTTAAATTTTAACAAGGTGAGCGTTCATGTTTATGACTTTCCAACAATGGATTAGTTCAAAATGGACATCACTAAAGAGGATTTAAAAATTATCATTAAAGAGGATTTCAAAAATCACACCCAAGGACATGAATATAATAGAAGGGCAATGAAAAGAAATAAACGGCTAAAAATTTCTTCAATGTTTACCGATAAATAACATAAGGGAAACATAAATAACAAAGGGCAGTCAGTGTAAACAGCAAATTAATCTAAAATCTGTACATAGAGAGGAGTGAGATGTAAACAACGCAAACCAAAGCAAACAGAGATTGCAAGAGACAGCCAAATACTGTAATGTGGTTTAGGACACATTTGCGAAGCCTTTGTATGGCATAAAGATGCCATACAGCTGATGATGCTAGAACGATCAACAGGTCGGAAATGCAAGTGTTTGCCTAAACCATAAGCAATGGGGCGGCACTTCTCCAATACCCTATAATACAACAGAGAAGGACAGAGTCCAAGGGCTCGGGCACTTTCCATCTCTATTGTACTATATAAAATAGAGTGTGGTACCCATCTAATTAGGAAAGACCCATGATTAAAGGCTATAAGGAATCCCAGGTTTTAAAAGAAATTTGCATGCTATGGTGTTATTACTAAAGCAAGGCATTCAATAGACATATTTGTATAGAAAATCTAGGAAACACTACAAAGGAACTAGATGAAATGTCTGATAAGAGTAATGGCAATCTTGTTTAACAGCAGAACATGGCAAACAAGTACGGACCATGTGTCAAATGTGTGTCTAGTCGTCCACACGGGTGACAGAAGCAAAAAACTGAGGTGCCAATGTAACACTGATCTTTCAAGGAACTTATGAACATGCACATTGATCCAGATTTCATTAACAAATGAGTAGTCTAGGAGAAAACCTCTAGAGAAACCATCTAACCCTGAGTCTCATTTCTCCTAAGCACCTACACTAGCCATCTTCAAAGCTTCTCTTGACACCCTGGACTTTAACTCTTTAAACATCCAAGCATAAGTTGTTCTTTGCGCCCATCTTCATGCAAGAATACATTGCAAGAGAAGGTTGGACGGACGGACAGTTTTCGAACAAGGTTTACAGTAGGTTACTCATTAGAGCTTTTAGTTTGCATCCTTCAAATCATTCACATTAATAAAGAGGTTACCTGGAAAGGAGACACAAACACGATAGTTGTGAGGTAAAACACATGAGTAACCATTAAGCGGATCGATCTTAAGAGCATGAAGATTTTGTTTCTTGATTTAGTATTGTTTTCTGGCAAGGTAGGATGAGGATCACTTGAAATGTATTAATGAGTCATTGAAGACCATAACAACCTCAAAAATGTCATATTTGAAAGGAAATGTAAAGCTAAAATTAAAAAATTACACATTTGCTAGCATTTTATGTTTGTCCACAATCCTAATTGCATAAGAAGGCATTGTGTTTGCTACTTCCTTTTCACAGTATATGTCTCATGTCAAAATGCTGATTCTGCACGTTCCTGATTCCATAGTTAAGCATCACTACAAAGATGAATTAGACAGAGGACGTGCAACGTTTCAAGGAGATCCAGATAACACACTAAAGATACAGCCCCATTAAAGGGTCCAAATTCTTTAAGAAATTAATGAATAATATCAATAAAATATAAATGTCAGGTAGACATCACACACTATTCTCCATAAAACAACAGCATACATAGCCGAAATTATGAGCAAGCATCTTATCATCTCATTTTGGGGAAAAAAATTAATAAAAATGAGAAAATAGAAGAACAAAATCAATAGCTGAGCTTAGAAATAACTCCATGCATAAAATGATGCAGAGAAATTCTTTTGAACCTAATTTCTACGGAGAGAAGGAAAAATGAAGAAAAAAACTGAAAAAAGTATTTAACAAAATTATGGAAGAAAATGTACCTTATAGGCAAGGGCAGGATCAACAAAGTCAAGTGAGGAGCCAAGAAGAGCCAGAAAGCCAGCTCTAGCAACTGCCTCACCAATCAAAGAGAAAAAAACTTCAATTTGCTGTGATTTATTTGTTCTCTGCAACTGTAACTAAAACATGAGAATTCTACCATTAAAGAGAGAAAGCGAACATAAAAATAGATAAATTGTGCTTACAGAAAGGGATTTCTGAAAATTCGAGCTTTCTGAAAAGCAAAAGGCCTTGCATTTGGACTGATAAGAGGACTTAAGGAGAAGAACAGGGGGCTTAGAACACAAGGTGACGTTGAGCGAAGCCATGAATGTTTTCTTTTGGGTTATGGATAAGGGAGTAATTTTCTATTTTATAGGGGACGGGTTATCATATTTTATAGGAAAATTGTTCCAAGAGGGCTGGACCGCATTTCTACATAGGCGGCCAGAAAAAGTAAAGCATCTTAAAGATGGAAAATGGTTCGATAGGGATGCAACCCTATCAAAATAACTAAAGCCCCACTTCATAAGGCATCAAAAAATTGCAATTCAATTATTGAAAAACCTTTAAATCGATCATCTCGGCTTGAACATTATGGTTATCCAAAAAAAATTAGGATTTTAAATTCTAAAAATAGTATATATTGCAACAAATCATCAAGACCGTTCATTTCGTCCTGAAAATATGTATTCCTAGATCCTCAAGATCTGTAATATTTTTTTAATTTTAAATTTTCATTGTAGACCCATCATGAAATCATTTTCAATGGTGAAAGTGCTTACTCAAGATTTGAAGTGAGGCTTTATTTTTGTTTTTATAAAGCACGAGAGAGCACGAGCTTAAAAAATTTCCCAGCCCTTGCGTACTTAATAGATTTTAGAAGAAATATTGTGTAAACTATTTTCATTTCCTTACTAATAAAGTATATCCAAATAGTATAAATGTGATATTGATTAGTAAATATATTTTTATGTAATATATTAAAATAGTGTAAATTTGATATTTATTAGTAATCTATTTCTATGTAATATATTTTCAGGTACCCAAACGGCTCTAAAATTAATCATCTCAGCCTGAAAATTATGGTTGTGTAAAACAATTAGGATTTTAAATTCTAAAAACAGTGTATATTACAACAAATCATTTAGACTATCTATTTCGCCCTAAAATAAGTTTTCACATTTCCACAAGATATGTACATTTCTTTAGTTTTAAATTTTATCGCTATTGAAAATTAATTTTTTAGCCCTCGTAAAGTTTTTCTCCGCTAAAAGTACTTTCCGGATGAGGATTTGAGGTGAGGTTTTATTTTATTTTCATAAAGCCTAGGCCTTATAGAAACGTATCAAAATAAGTAAAGCCCCAACTCATAACTCGTTGAAAATTACAAATCAAGCACTAGAAAACATTTACATTGATCGTCTCGGCTAGAACATTATTGTTGTGAATGAAAAAAAGATTTTAAGCTTTAAAATAAAGTATATTGCAATAAATTATCTAAACCATATTTTTCGCCCTACAAATAAGTTTTCACAAATCCATAATATCTATACATTTTTTGAGTTTTAAAATTTATTGTTGGTGTTGAAAATTGATTTTAGAGCTATAATAGATATTTCTGGTGCCGAAAATACTTTCTTGACGAGGATTTGAAATGAAGCTTTATTTTAAGGAAAAAAATAAGTGGAATAAAAGGATCAATGACCTCTTATCCGGAAATCTCAATCCTAAAAAAAGATTTCCAAGGATCGCAAAAGGTCCCAAGCTTATAACACTTGGTTTCTATGTGGCCAAGCTGGCACATGTAGAAATGTGGACATCTTAATAAATCTATTTTTGAGAACTTTAAGACTTAATTTTTAAGGACATGTAATATCTAACATGGAGATCATGAATATGAAAAAATAAATAAATTTTTAGAATTAAAAATAACAATTCTAGAAAACATTTGGGCCGTTAGTTTCCATTGTTTTTAGCTGGAACACCTAACTTGCATTCCTCTTTAAGGTTTTTCAATACTTTGAATTGCAATTTTTTATGCGTTATGAGGTGAGGATTTACTTATTTTGATAGGGCTGCAGTCCTGTCAAACCACTTTCCATAATTCTTTTGGCCCAATGAAAGGAGTGGTGTAGTCCCTGTGGTTATAAACCAGGAAGACCAATGATTAGAGAGAGAAGAATGGCGCTCAGCAGAATTGCAGGGAGGAATGGGGGGTGGACCCGCCTTCTTCTTCTCTCCTCATCCCTCCTCAATAGGCGCTGCATGTCCACTTCCTCTTCTAGACTCTTTGTTGGAGGTTTTCCTCTCTACCCCTCTGTTTCTTTCTCTAGTTCTGTGTCTCAATATATGTGAAAGTTCTATCATGGGGAGTGGATTTTCTCTCTCCATGTAACCTGCTATGTGTATGTGAAAGGTCTATCATGGGGAGTGGATGAGAAGTCTCTGAAGGATTCCTTCTCTTCATTTGGAGATGTCACCGAAGGTTCATTACAACTGCTGATCCTCTCTTTATCTATTTCATATCTCTTTTTATGCTTTACTTCTTGTTGTCAAGTTTCTTTGCATGCTGGCTTTTCTTTTTTTAGGTCAATGGGACTTTATTGATTTTATTCTTGGTGTTTGGCTGAAAAATTTATCATAATTACCAATACTGCCGGATAAAAAAAACTGTAATAAAATCTAAAACAATTTCTTGTCTTCCTGGTAGTTAGTTATTCCTCTAATGCAAATCATTGTTGGTTATTGTTTCTATACTTGGCTTTGATTCCATTCAAAGCTCTTTTTGCTCGTTGTAAACTCGCTCATGGCAATATATGGTTACTCTAAACTTGATTGGAATTTGTGTTCTTGATGTTTTTATGTTGTGTTTTCCCCATTCACTGATTTAAAGTAGATTCTGCATAGACTTCTGGTTATCTTATCCCATCTGCTCTCAAATGTATAGAAATCGATTTCTAAGCAGTAAATTAGGTTTAACCAATTCTTCTTTCAACTCAATTTACACTTAATGCTACCGTTTGTCCATCCCTTTGCCTTTTTAATGTGTTTTTAGGCATTCATTTGCTATGGCCTCTTTTAGGTCCTATTAGGCTTAGGCAATCATTTACTGCTCAAGAAGTCTTTAGAGCGATGGAGACATCAAGGTAGATTGGGGGCATGGTTATTCCATTAATTGGTTGATAGACATTGGTGTAGCTTGCTTTCTTGTTTTCTTATGATCTTGAGGAGTCTTTCTTCATCTAGCTCTTGCTAGTAAAATGATTTAGGGCATGTTTGATAACTGGAAGTCGTGTCTTCCAGTTACTGTAGCACTTCCAGTGCTTGTTAATAGAAAGTGCTATGCTGTTTTGGAAGCCGCAACTTCCCATGTCTTCCAAAACGTTTACCGGACCAGTGTTTGCCAAGAGAACAAACGTCAAAATTTGACTCTGATGGACCCACCAATTGGTTTTAGACACTTCCGTTAGTCCCATATTGAGAATGATGGTCCAGCTTTGTGTGAAATCGGGCAGCTCTCTTCCTGAAAACTCTCTACAATTTCTCGCCAGAGACATGACAGGGGCTGACTCCCCAAAGATTCTTCTTTGCCCTAAAAATGTGGGAGTTGTGCGCCAGCCATGTAGCCTAATCTGGGGCCTGCATGGTAGTGTGCCAAAGGAAAAGTTCATTGGCTGGCAGGGGTGGGCAAAGTAACCTGAGAAGAGCAGTTGGACAGTCTCAGACACATCCACCCGCAGTCAAAGAGCCCAAGGATAACACACCAGATATTTGTGGTGTGTTAACTACGAATTCAACCTATTTGAGGACTATAAAATCGATAATTTTTGCACCTACTAGACACTATATTTTCCTTATATGGAATATGGAAATTTGCACTTCTTCTAATTTTTAGTTGAACAGGTTTCGTATGAGACTTCGCTTGGCTATAACCTTACTGGTTAGTTCAGTTTAATGGTTCTGAAAAGCCTTCTATTGCTTCCGATGGGCTTCAAGAACCATGTTTGAAAGTTCCATGTTGGAGATCTTTAGATGGTTTGCTGGCAAATTGCAACTGATTGTTCATTGTTTATGAATCCTACTATACTTTTACTAGCAATGTTATGTCCAAGTCTATGGGGAAGTGACTAGGGTGTTGCAACTCTTGTGGACTTTAAGAAAAGTCATGTTTTTTTGGTGTTCTCTATATGGGAAAAGTTTATATAGATCCTAGGCTCTAAACAATCAAATTAGAGCCTACCTCGAAAATTTCACTAGAAGAGGTTGTTTTGATGCCCAAATATCCTCAAATTGATCATATCGACATCAAGATGCATGGACTTGAGAAAAAACTGGATTTCAAGGTTTGGAAATAGTGCATCTTGTAACGCATTTTTGGACCATCAATTTTTAAGTTATTCAAGTTTTCATAGACCTGCTCGATCTACACTATTTTTGAAGCTTTAAATTTTATAATTAAAGATGAAAAAATATTTTAAGGCTAGTCAAAGATTTCCAATATTGAAACCACATTTCTCGACACTATTTGAAGGTGGGCTCTAATTTGATTGTTTAGAGCCTTGGCTCTATACAAACCGCACCCTTTCTATATTCCTTTAATCAGAGGTTACTTTGTCATTTTAAGGACAAGGATGTGGATTCTGACAGCTTGTAATGATTGACTACATCCTCAATACCAAGAGGAATTGTTACTGACATTAATGATAGTAGCAAATTCAGTTTATCATGCGCAAGGAAGAATCAATTGATCACTTGTTTCTATACTGCCAGGAAACGAGCAAAATGAGGGCATCAAACTTACTGGGCTTTGGATGGGTCCAGTTGGGCCTTAGAGTAGTTGATCAATTGCTTATCACGTTCTTCTCCCCTTCTTTACCTGTCTCAGGTCTAATTATGTGGCGAGTCATGATCTTGGGAACGATTTGGAGCATGTGGATCGAACGAAATACTTGAATTTGTGAGGGTTGTAAGTCTCATACAGTGAAAGTAGTTGTCAAAATTTCTGAAAGTGTTATTTTCTGGGCCAGGAATTACAAAAATCTCTTATGGGTTTCTCAGTCAAACATTTTTCCCACTAACTGGAAAGTCTCTTATGGGTTTCTCAATCAAACATTTTTTCCACTAACTGGAAAGTAATCGTTCGCTATAGGCCTATGAATATTGAACGCTCTACGTTTGGTTTCCCCCTCTGGGTGCTATCCAGCTTAACTTTGAAGGTGTCTACCTTGGCAACCCAGGCTGGTTTTGAGGGATTTTTTGGGCTAGTACGTAGCAGGTGGTGGTGTCATTCTTGTGTCTTGTTGGCTTTGGAAGTCTACTGTGGCGGAAGCAAAAAGAGCTGTCGGAGGATTTTAAGTGGTTTGATGAAAACGGGGGTACCCCCCTACTCCTAGAGAGCGACTCAGAAATGTTGTTGCCAGAGCTTTGGAAGATTCTTCAATTCCGTGGCAGCCACAACATATCATCAACCGAACTTTCAACCTGACAGCCATATGATGTCTCCTATAGACATGACTAGAGAGAGGCCACACTGAGGCAGACTCCCTGGCTAAACAGGGCACTACTAGTTGGTTATCTACAGTAATCAGTCACAGGCCCATCCTAGTTCTTGTAGACCAGTCTCTCCCAAATCCCTATCAGTGGTCACCCCTTGCCCACCCCTAAGAACCGTCCACCTCTTTGGGTTTGGAAGTCTATTTTCCAGTAGCCTTTTTGTAAAGGAACTAGCACATGTATGTTTTTCCCTCCTCTCATTCTCTTCCCAGACCCTTCAGTCTTTTCTATTTCTCATTTCTAATTGTAACTGGCAGGTCTTGCTGCGCAATGTTGTAAGCTGCTGATTTTATATTTAATACAATACAAATCAAATATTTTCCCAAAAGAATATAAAAATGAAGTTTGGAAATCTGTAATATTCCAGCTTTTTAACAAACCAGAGAAAAGGAAACAGGATCTAGATGTTCATGGTGTATATGGCTAATTTTCTAGATTGGTTAGGCATCCAAACCATGATATACTTCTCTTCTTGCTTTTGAGTACCCAAGACCTGGTTTATGATGCGCTGCCTATTTTCGATTCCAAAAAGCAGGTGCTAACCTGCAACAAATTCTAGGCAGAGCTAAACAAGGCTACTCAAAAAAGCATTTTGGATTTAATAGCATAGGAGCTTACTGTGTTGTTTCTCCTGTTAGACCATTAATAAACATAGTTACTTATTAGTCAAAGACATGTTATTATGAAATTGAAAACTAGGGGCACCAGGCATTTGTCTATTTATGCAAGGTAAGAATTGGTTCAGATGCATCAGATAATAGCTAGTCAAATTTTTAGTGCAAGTGTGGATGGTAATATTAAAATACTGGCTGCATTATAGTTCACTGTGATTGCTCTTGTTTAGTTAACATGTACCTGCAGTATTTGTTTTCAGACTTCAACTAATCCCTGTGAGTACATTGTTTTCAGTTAGGATCATATATGACAGAGATTCAGGAAGGTCCAGGGGGTTCGGCTTTATATACTTTTCCAATGAGGATGAAGCAAAATGTGCCAAAGATGCCATGGATGGGAAGGTGAGCTACCAAATTTGCATTAATGTGTTGATTATCAGAATAATTTTGATGATTATTTTTCAGCATTGTGAGAAGATGTGAGAGCCCATATATTAGAGAATACTGCTTCTAGTGTAATTAGTTTTGTGAGGTCTCTCTCTCTCTCCACACACCAGGCATAACCACTGCAGATCCTTTTGAACAGGCATTGTTGGGTCGTCCTCTTCGTATTAGCTTTGCAATTGAGAATGTTCGAGGCGGGCCACTGGTAGTACCGCGCCTTTCTGGCACTCGTGGTGAGGGGCACTAGACAAACCAAAGAAGATCGTTAGTTGGGGTGGAAACCCGTGTTCTTTCTACTTTATTCTTGAAGCATATTGGCGATCTGCATGTGAAAGGTGGTGAAAGGCTTTGAGGTTGATATGGTCTAAATTTTGGCATAAAGAGTCGCTTCCTTGGAGGTATTGAGGCCAAATCCAGCGATTATATGAATGAATTGATGAGTTAGAGGCATTTGTGTCCACAAGTTGCTACTTTGGTGCTCCGTTCCCTTTCATTTTTGTTTTATCATAAAAAAATGACTGGGAGACTGTCATCTTCTTTCTGGAAGTTTTCTAATTGTTGTAGAATCCTGTGTTAGACCATTGGACTAAAGGACAAAGGGATAATTTTAGATTCCTCTTGGTCCCTTTTTTTTATCAATTTCTACCATTTTTTCTTGTGCCTGTTACATTTTGAGAATCTATTTTGCATTAGATGCATGTAGCTTGGTAGAGAATGTCTAATTAAATGTTAACTTCATCAACTAACCATAACCAAGATTGGATGTATGGTACTTTTATATTTGGGTCTGGGATCCAAATCTTTGGCAGGAATGACTGGTTTTCATTGGCTTTAATTTGGGATATCATCTTGATAAATTGATTCGCCGATTTTTCTTTCCCATACTATCTCAACAATAAGAATAGCTAGATAGATTTTTATACTGTTTTCTCCCTCTTTACGGTACGGCAAGAAATATCATATAATTATTATAAAGAGCAAATATCTTCATATTCTTTATTTTTAGGTTTCATTTATTGATAAATCCAAAGTTTCAAAAGATATCTTTTAACTCTCTGATCAGTTTATATATATGTTTTAATTTAAATAATTGTGAGAAAGGCATATTTTTTTTAAACTCCATTTGTTCTCTCACTTCATTTATATACACCAAATTTCTTTATTTCTTCTTACGCTTTTTACTCTCTCTTCTCCCGTCGAACTTAAAAAAGGCACATTTTTTTAAACCTTTCTCTCTCTTCCTGTTCTCTCTCTCCCCAACCCGTCTCCATTTTCTTCTATTTTTTCTCTCCCAATCCTCTATCTCTCTATGCATTCCATTATTATTTTTCTCTCAATACTCTCTCTTTCTGTATTTCATGTTCTCTCTCCCCCCTCTCTGTCTCTTCCCGTGCCCTCTTCCCGTTTTCTCTTTCCCCATCTCCCAAACCGTCCCTCTCTCTCTTTCCGTGTTTTCCATTTTTTTTCTCTCCCCCCGTCTCTTATTCTTTCTTCACACCCAACTCTTTCTCTACAACATAAACATTTAAAATTATTTGGAGAATAGAGATGGAGTACAAAGGTTCAATGGAGGTTAGTTGTGAAATTGGAGCTTTCAGATGGGTTGGCATATACAATTCGTCTATCAAATTGATTATTGGTTGGGTTATGCAATTTGTCTATTATTGAATTCATCAATGGTTGGGTTTTGCAACTTGTCTATCTATCACTCTATCAAATTGATTATTGGTTGGGTTATGCAATTTGTCTATTATCGAAATGATCATTGGTTGGGTTTTGCAATTAATCTATCTATCACGGGAAGAGAGAGAGGCGGGGAGAGAAAATGGGGAAATACGGAGAGGGTTTTGGTAGAGAAGGGAGAGATGTTTAGAAATGGATGATGGTTTTTAGAAAGATATGTCTTTTTAGATTTGTTTGGCCTCAAAGGCCGGTTTAAATTAGCTCCGGAGGTTAGAAGAAATAAAATTTATAATTTTTATGCCTCAAGATATCTTTTTAAAATCGTGGGTCTATTGTGAAATGAAACTTAAAAGTTAAAGGTATGGAGATATTTTTCCTATTATAAATTTGAGTTTGTGATGAATAAAATGAACCATTTTTCTAATATTTAATGAAATTGTTGATATTCTTCAAAGCCAAACTATTTTTATTTGTGATAAGAAAGGCATATCTATGTACATATTGTTGTGATGGTTATCAGCCTCCCAAACCACCAAGATATCTTGAGGCTGACCTCAGCTCAATGACTCAGTTACTTTCAGTTTCTAACGTTATCTATGTATGAAAAGTACAAAACACTATACACCAAGTGGCATATCCATCTTTTGGTTCTCATAATCGATGGTGGAGGATGACTTTGATTCTCTATGATGGTAATCTGTATGGATGTAGTCAATTTCTCTCTCTTCCCCCCCCTCTTCCTTTCTCTCTATATATATAGTTTTGAATAGATTAGCTTCTTTTTTCTCTCTCTCTCTCTATATATATATATATACAGTTTTGAATAGATTAGTGGGAAAAGGGTCCTCCATGTGAGGTAGGAATAGAATTCAAGATGTATGTCCCCATGACCGCCTATGTGTAGAGTCCATTCTTAATCTCCTTTTTTCATTAGGAGCAAACAAGGAATACAGCCATGTATCATGCATGGGACACTTTTATATCTCTTAAATGGCTGTATAAAGAAAGAAAAAAAAGGAAGGAAAATCGAAATGGGTGACACATGAGGCGTCGCAGTGTCATGTCTATCAAGCATTATTATTTAAATCTGCTTCCTTTAGCATCATCTTATGCAACTCTTTTCATACTTAGACATGAGGTGCTTTCAGTTGACTTAGCCTTTTGAAAGGAGGCAGCCTTTGGTATGAGAAGTGTATTAGTAGCTATTAAGACAGATTTAGGGCAAAATAGTTCTAGTATAATATAATTGTAGTTGGGACTTGAGGGTTTCAATAGGTTCCTCTTTTGACTGACTGATGAATATTTTGACTCCCTGAGGGAACATAACTGCAACTGCGGCCATGTCTTTGTGAATTGTGAAAAAGAATCCCAATGGCAAACAGCATGTTTTAATAACAGGGTTGAGAACAGGCAAAGATTGTGACTGCAAAGCTCACACTTCTCTATGGGAGTGGGCACATGGTTTTCAAGCAGAGCTTAAAGCCCAATTTTTGAAAAATGCACACAAGGTTTCAAATATTGTGGAAAGTTGAACTTTATTTTGACAACGGATTGAGAGGCATGGGATACTCTCGTTGTCTTCAAGATATTAAGCGCCTCTCAACTTCGAAATTCCAAGATGCAATCCGTAAGCGATGAATATGCTTTTAGGACATAAAACAGCTGAGTGAAACACTGTGAAATCTTCTTTATGTTACATGATCAGAAGAAGCCTGTAGAAAATAGTCTCCAAACATTTCTCTTCAATGCTGATGGCTTGGGTTTGGCTTTGATTTAAAATTCAAAGTGGAAGAACATTGAAAGAGAGAGCTGGTTAACAATTAACTGCAAGGGGGATTAGCAAATTACTAGCAACCAAGGTGAAAATCTTTACTTTTTAAGTCCCGCTGAGGAACATTCCCACTTATAAAGCCAAAGAGAGCCTTGTCTATAGGCAATTTCAGAGTATAAGCTTCTCCTTAACTATATTTTGCCTTGAAATGCCTAAACAAAGAAAAATTATATTAGTTGTTTTGAAACAACATTAATATGCCTGTCCCAAAACAAATTGACTTTGATTTTAGAAAATTTTGGAAGAGAATGCGTAAGCAAAGGTTTTCAAGAGACTTCGAACCTTCATGTAGTATTATGCAAAATGCTTTAGCGAGTGGACGAACCTCAATCTGTACATTTTTGTAGTTAAAACATCAGCATACTACACATTTTCTCACTATACTATGCCTCTGTAGAAAGCTTGTACGTAAATGCCCTATACTAAGTCCCCATTTTCATGAGCTCTTTAGAGAATGGCAAACTTCCATCGAAGTCTTCGTGTAGGTTCCCTGTAACTCAATATTATTACCTAAGCACATCGTAATCTACATATTGACAAATTAACAGTAAAGCTCAATCTCTTAAATCACATGTCACTATATTAACTGTGACTCCCCTTGAACATGGTTTCGGAATCTCATTGTCTACTAGGCAAGGTTCCTATCACTTTATAACTCATCTTAAATAAGTTTCAATCCCATCCTCTTAACTGTAATTCTAGACTGGGTCCCTTGCAATGCTCTTAGTTAATCGACTAACCTAGTTTTGGTTTGACATTCCATCCTCTATTGTAGTTACTCTAATTTTCCAGTTATTGTCTCAATTGATATGGTTTAAGCTGATATGCCATGATTCTACATTACATATCTTACTCTTTGCACGGTAAATAGAAGATTCACTCTCAGTAAATAGAAGATTCACTCTCAGTAAATCGAGATTTTAGCCACATGAACAAATGGCATATGTTTTAACAGAAGTTTCTTAGCCATTCTACCTCTACACTAGCAAGCATCAAGGCAATTAAAGCTTCCATGGTAAAACTATAGAGACATATTTGCTTCTTTCAAACCCATTTAATTACATCCTCACCAAAGATTAAGTTCTAACCACTAGTAGACTTGGATTGATTAGAAATCTAATAACCAATGTGCGCTGATGTACCAGGTTCGCCACCATGATGTGCCCATATCCATAATCTCTTTGGGATGTCATAGGGCCCTATAAACTACTTTCCAATGCTCCGGACCTAGATTACTAGTAAATATCCATCCATAGTTACTAATATTAGATCGAGTATATTACATTTTTTTGTGTGAATGTTAGATTGAGTTACATTGTATATCTATCTATTATATATTAAGCGAGAGGGATACCCTCTCTAATTTTGTGCAAATGTCTCATTTTTTCTTTGCTTTAATAAATCACTTTCCCCACCCACACGATTTTCTCTCTGCTCTCTCTTGTTTTATGTCACGTGTCCCATCTTTTCTCCTTTCTAATAAATCACCCTCCCCAACGTTTTCTCTCACTTCCCCACGCCCCACACGATTATATCTCTCTCTCCCTCTTATCCCTTTCCTTAAATGTTTTATATCTTTTTTAAAGACTCTCTTTTATATTTTTTATTTATATCATCTACGGTTTCCTTCATTACTGGTTCTATCTCTCTCCCTCTTTCCTAAAATCTCTCCCTCATTCATTTTCCTAAAATCTCACATCCCTCTTATTTATATCTTCCACTGTTTCCTTTCAACAGTTTTTATCTCTCTCTCCATCTTTCACAAAATCTTTGTCCCATTTATTTTCCTAAAATCTCACCCTCTCAAAGGTCTCTCTCAACGGTTTCTCACGCTTTATTTTCTCTATCTTGGCATAACTCCCAAAAATGTATAATAAACAAACTCATTATTTCTCTTTCCCTCTATGTGATAACTCCCATCTTAAATCTCTCTTATAATATTTCTCATATTTCACTCATCTCTTTCTCTTTTAATCTCTCTCTCAAGTTCTCCCTCCCAAAATATCTTTTTAGGAAAAACCTCTTTCATCATCTCTCACCATAAACCCTTACGCAATAGCCCCAAAGCCTATTACGCTCCCCTTATTCTATGAGAAAACAATGCATTTATCTCTCTCTCAAGTTCATTTCTTTAGTGATCTCTCACAAGGATTTTTTAGCTAGAAAATATTTTCCAAGAGAAAAAGTAAAGGTACGATGTCTGTCTCTATCTCTATGTAGTATATTTTTTAAATTATAATATGATTTTTTACATATAGAAAATAAGTGGTTTGATCTCTCTCATAGGTCATAAAACTCAATTAGATTTAAAAAACTAAGGATTTAAATTATTGAATAGTCTACTTTTTTTATTACTAACTTGAACATAGTAATAAAATAGTGGTATATGTTTCAAATTGTAATATGAATTTTTTACATATAGAAAATAAGTAGTTTGATTTCTCTCTCATAGGTCAATAAAACTCAATTAGATTGAAAAACTAAGGATTTAGATTTTTGAATAGTTCTAATTTTTTTTATTATATACTTGAACATAGTAATAAAATAGTAATATGTTTTTCAAATTGTAATATGATTTTTTTACATATAAACAATAAGTGGTTTGATTTCTCTCTCATAGGTCAATCCAACTCAATTAGATTGAAAAAACTAAGGATTTAGATTTTTCAATATTTCTAATTTTTTTTATTATAAACTTGAACATAGTAATAAAATAATAGTATATTATTCAAATTGTAATATGATTTTTTTATATGAGAAAATAAATGGTTCGATCTCTCTCTTAGGCTGTGAAACTCAATTAGATTGAAGAAACTAAGTATTTAGATTATTTAATAGTTTTAATTTTTTATTATAAATTTGAACATAGTAATAAAATAGTAGTATATTTTTCAAATTGTAATATGACTTTTTTACATATAGAAAATAAGTGGTTTGATTTCTCTCTTACAGGTCATGAAACTCAATTAGATTGAAAAAACTAAGGATTTAGATTCTTGAATAGTTTTAATTTTTTATTATAAACTTGAACATAGTAATAAAAGAATATTTATTATTACTTATTATTAATATTATTTTTTTATTCTTACTATTTTTTATTTTGATTGCCTATAAGATATTTATTTATGTTATTGTCTCTTCTAGCTTTCTTTTGCTATTTTCTAGTTGTATTATGCCTCTATTATGAAATAATATTTTAATTTTATTTTATAAATTATTTTTATCGTATAAGGCAAAGCCCATGGATCTTAAATGCTAATGGAAAAAACAATTTTTTTCTTCTTGATTCTTATATTAGATTATATCAAGTTGTTTCTATCTCAGTTTTACCTTTGATAATTTTAATTACATTTTGTTATATTTTCGTTTTTTATGAATATTTTAACATTACATTAGTTTTTTGTGACATTAATAGCTTTCTCTAGCAATTTTCTAGGTGTATTATTGCCTCTTTTGAACTCTTTATTATGAAACAAAATTAAAGGGGAAAATTGAGATAGAAACAAAGTCGATTTATCATTTAATATAAGAATCCAAAAGAAAAATAATCATTTTTCTTCAGTATTTAAGATCAATGGGCCTTACCTTAAAAGATAAAAATAAAATAATAATAATAATTTAGTCTTTTTATTATTATTATATTTTAAAAATAAAATAATAATAATATTAATATTAATATTACTAATAGAAATAAAATAAAATAATAATTTTGCTTCTATCTCAATTTTGGCAATTGCATATTTTAATTATAATTTTAATATTTTAAAAGTTTGTATGACTATTTTAATATTACATTATTTTTTATTGACAATACTGTATTTTTTTTAATGTGACTCAACATATATAAAACATGATTCTTTATTTTTTGAGATACTTTAATATTTTTTTTGTTATTATGAATTTTGAATTTTAAAAATTTTTCATACTTGATATGTTGTGATCCCATCTCCTCTATTTTTCTTACTATTTTTTATTTGTACTATGTCCTTCTTAATTCTTCTATTTAAAATAATATTAAAAATCTTTTAGTCGCATGTAGTCTTTTTTTATGACAAATAGTATATCTGAATTATTTCTTCGGTTCGTGCTTTTTAAATAAATTTTATACTTCTTAAGTTAATGCAATAGAAGAAACAAGACCTATTGAAAATGCACATCCTTATTAATAATCATGCTTTTTTTTATTAAGCATAATTTATCTCTCTCGCATTCAAGTCATTATTTCTCATACGCAACAAAATGCCCTCAATCCATTAAAAAAAATATGTATTTTATTTATCATAATTTATTCCATTCACTCAAGTTACCATTTCCCATGCCTATTTTTAATGAGCAACTTGTGGGTTAAGAAAAGAAATACATGTTAATCTCATCTTTCACAGCTAAATCTCTCCCTCACTCACTCTTTTCTTATCTCACTCCTCTATCTTATGCTTGAAATTAGGCATTGATCAATATATAAAAATTCTTATCACTCTTTTATTTATAATAAGGTTAATGCTTCTTGAATATGCCTTAATGAAATAATATAATATATATAGACATTAATAAGATCTAATGTCTTAAAACTAATTTATTGGATATTTGTATTAGTAAGACCCAGCATAAATTTATTTATTAGTTTTATTTATATAATTTAAATTACTTTTTTAAATGATCTTTATTATTTTAATTGTATGTCAAATGAATTCGTGTTAATTAATAATATATTAAAAATAATATTTGCAATCACATTTATTATTAATTAATACAATATTCAATTGTGAAGATAAATGTATTAAATTATCTCTCTAAGACCATGTTTTATTGAAATTTTTTCGATGATAAATATATTTTAGTGATTGATATTAAATATCACGTGCGTAGTATTATTTATGCAAGGACCATAACATAGTCTAATGGATGAGAAAACGGTTGTTATTCTTTCTCAATTGTAGATGTTGATCATGTGGGGGTATAGCTAGCAGCTTAATTAAAAGGTAGAACCTCTTGAAAACTCTCTAGAGGGTGAGATTGCATTTAACCATAATCAATCAGTTTTCTCATTATCTCGGTTCCAAGAATTACTTCAGTTGGATTCCTATCTTTGTTTCGGTATCTTTAATGCACTCGATGCTACTACTTAGTATGACCTTGTCATCTATATCATGTAAAGATACCATGATTTTTAGTCCCTGTGCTCTTGTCCTTTTAGGACATATATCTTTCAGCCTGCTTCAAATATATTTTTTCATGTAGCTCACCATGTAACGACGCTATTTTGATATTCATTTGGTGAATTTATTGACGATAGTATGGAAATTAAAGCAATAAGTACGTGGATGATTGCCATTTTAGCCATGGGTATCAACTATCCACACCATCTTTTTGTTTTAAACCCTTAGTAATCAATCTAGCTTTATATTTTTCAATTTCACCATCCTCCCTAACTTTTTTTGAAAAATTGATATTTCGACCCTAAGGTTTAGAACTATGATGAAATCTATGATCTCGCAAATTCAATTAACACAACCATCTCATTGCTGGCAACCTCCCTACATCATGGCTTCTTCAAAGCTTTTTGGTTATTCATTTCGAAAATATAAAAGTTGGTTCCAATTCACTTGGTTTCCTGACTCCTGCTTTTTCCTTGGCTCAGGTCTCTATAATTATCATGCTCATCATGTCCATGTTTTCTATGCTTAATCTCCATATCCATTATCATGCATACCAAGGAAAACAGTTTCAAAAAATTCTATATTTCATAGATTCTAAAATCGCATTTGATTCTAGGTCGAGAAATATGTAACGTTTCGTCAAGAAATATGTAACGTTTACTACATTTAGATAAGAATACAATTTAAATTCTTAGATCTAAGATTGTTCCTCTAAATGTCAAGAAGCCTTGCATAGATAAGGCAACCCTAAGCCTTAAGGAACCCGGAAAAATTTATTTCCTTTATATAATTCTTATATGTGTGCAGTTTTTCCTTTCCGCCAAATCATTTTGTTGCTTGTATTCACTTGATGAATGGTTTCATTCTTTGCAAAAAAGATAGGGAGGTTTAGGGAGCAATGTTCACTACCACTATCACTTATTAAGTATATTTAATTTTCAAAGTCATCTTGAGCTTTTCAATGTCTTTGTTTCTCATTTGATGAACATATGTTACATTTTGAAAGATCACTACTAAAAGCGGAAAAGTACTTCTTATCACCACATCTTTATACATCTCTTTCAACCCCATGTGGGGCTAGGGCTCACAACATTCCCACTTATAATGCCTCGAAGAAAAAGGAAAAAAAGTATATAATGTGTTAGTTTATACTAGAAGCAAGGAGCACCTCGAAAAGCCATTAGAAAAGGTTATTTTGTCGCTAGAAACCAATCTCGAACTCTGGATATATGGATATTGAAAAGAAAAAAGTTTTTAAAGTTGTAAAATTAATTCACTTTGTAACACATTATGTGGATACCACATTTTCAAAATTTTCAAGTGCTTCTGGATTTGTTGCTTGATCAATACCATTTTTGAAAATTTAAATTTTATAACGAAAATAAATTTTAAGAGCCATAAGCTTTCAGACACCAAAACTGCATCTTCTGATATGGAATTAGAAGGTACCTCGATGTAGAGACCTTAACAAGTGATAATTTCCTCTAAACTTACTTTAATTTAATGCTGAAAAATTTCAAAATTGAAAAATACCATTTGGGAACACCATTGAAATGCTATTAACTAGCCCCATATTGCAGATAACTTCCTATCTCACTCTCTCGAGTGCGGTACCTATCCTCCAACATTCCTGGACCCAAGGAATCGAACGCGGTCTCCATGTTCCTCCTTGTCGGACCAGCCCCTTGGGGCATTTAGATAGGGTGTGATTTGTACAAAGCTGAGGTTCTAAACAATCAAAATAAACCTTACCTTCAAATAGTGTCAAAATATGTCATTTTAGTATTGAAAATCTTTGTGATAGCCTGAAATTTTATTTTCATATCTATTTGTAAGATTTAAAGCTTAAAAAAATAGTGTAGATAGATGATATCTATAAGCGTTTAAAAATCTTGAAAATTGATGGTCTAAAAAATGTATTATAAGATGCACTATTTTCAATATATAGAAAGTTATTTTTTCTCATATTCATACATCATGAAGTCAAGACGATCGATTTGAAGATTTTTGAGTATCGAAACTACCTCTTCTAGTGAATTTAGGTATGTCTTAATTTGATTGTTTAGGGCCTCATCTTTATATAAACTTTTTCCTTTTAAGGCTTCTAAAAAAAAAGGGGGAAGAAACCGTGAAGTAGTTTCACACAAGGAAAGAAGTCAAATGTATTTATTTATGCTGTGGATTTTCACCCTCAAAATGAAATGGTTAAGGTCAAGGTAGACTTTCTTTCCTGTTGAAATGTACCGAGCTAGGCAAATTAATTTTTCACCCAACGATTTGTACCGATTCGAATTAAGTATCCATATAAAAGAAACTATTTCCCCATTTTCCTTCTAAGCTGTGATTCACACGACTTTGTGCCTTCTAGGAGATGCCTCTTTAGCTAGTTTATGGAGATAATTTGCATTGGGGATTTAGGTTTAAGGTTAGGTAGTCAAAGTGGCGGGGTGTCACAATATGACGTCTTAAGTTTCATTTCTGTTATGGATAGGCGTCTGATCCCTACTGAACTACCTAAAAAAATTTAATAAAAAAAAAACAGGTTGGATGCACTCTGCTTTCTCTATCTCTACCTCTCTCTTAGGGCTGGCAATGGGCTGAGCCCGACCCCAGTCCCTAGCCCAGCCTAGAAGAGCCGTGCAAGGACCGAGGACCCTAGCTTTGTTTGGGCAAGGCCAGGCCTAACAGAAAAACAAACAAAAGTTGAAAGAACAAATAAACATATAAGGCTTAACATGGTCGTCCCTGTCATGGCCATGGCCCAAGCCCGACCTAGCCTAGCCCAGCCCAGCCCAGCCCAGCCCAGCCTTGCACTCGATCTTCTAGGGTTCTCGATAACCCCTAGCTTGCGGAACCGGTAATCCCAAATACCGGGATCCTACCCAAGATTGTATACATGATTGGCTAAATGCAAAGCCGATAAATACAACTATAGATTGAGTACAAGAAATAAAACAAACATAAAAAACACTCTACCACAACACATGATTTATGTGGTTCACCTCGTAGGGCTACATCCACAACCTTATCAAGTAGAATTCTTCTATCTCAATGAAGATTGCATTTTTGGGTTACAAGAGATAATATCTATCTCTAAACATCGGTAAAAGACCATCATTGTTCTTCCCTTATAAACTCGCTCTTCCGACCGACCGAGCAATACCGTCGATCAATATCTTCTTTTCCATTGTAATACTGTTATGGGACGAGAGCAACTGAGTGATTTTCTCTTTCTAGATGTGGAAGCCTTACCAACCCAATTTTCATAAGAATACCACCTCTCTTTCGGCGGCTATGTCTCTCTCTCTTGGAGACCAATTTCCATCTTGGAGATCCCTTTCCAAATGGGTGACCCTCAAAAGGATCGGTATTATGTTATCCGACCGAGTGACACCATCGATCAATGACTTCTTTTCCACTGTAATTCCACTAACCGAAAGATAACCTTGAAAGCAACCGAGAGATTTTCTCTCTCTCTAAAAGTGGAATCCTTATCAACTCAATTCTCATGGGAATACCTCTTTTTCGGAGGTTATGTCTCTCACTTTTGGAGACCAATCTCCATCTTGGAGATCCATTCCCAAATGAGTGACCTTCAAAAAGATGGGTATTATATCTTCTTTAGCCATCTTTTTTATAGGCATCACTTGTTCACCAAGGACGCCCATTTTTTTTTATTTATTTTTCATAATACCCTCAATTTTTGATATGAAACATAAGTATGATAAATTTGACAATCACCAACCTATCAGGTCAGGTATGCGGTGGCTCAGCCCTAAGCGACATTATCCTACTTACTAAAGGCCCGGGCACCCAACCCATTACTAGCCCTACGGTCTCTATAGACTGTACTCTCGTTAATGTCCCCTCTTCCTCTCTCTAATATTCTCCCACTATTTCAAGTCCGGCTGGCCTCAAGTCGGATTGCAATCGAACTTCATTGGACCTATCCAATGATCTTGATTCCTGAATGAAAAGAACCATTCTTATTTTGCATTCCCTTTTGAGGCTTATCTACCTTCAACAAACTGATATTTGCCAAAAGACTTATTTACAGTTGGAGTTGTTCCAATGTTTATAGCATATAAAGTAGGTGATACTTACAGCTCAAACTCTTAAAACACGGATTGGTGATCTAGGGTGCCCCTCCAAATTTTTGATTTGGTTTGGCTGACCAGCAACCCATATCTCAACACCCCTAATTAAATAATTTAAAAAATCAAAAAATTTGAAAAAATGAAACCCGACTCCCGACTGATTCTCAATTCGAATCAACCAGTTCCGATCCAGATTACCGTTTTTCCACGCTCACTGGTGTAAATGGTCCTGGAAGGAAGGGTGCCCTGGCTTTTTACCATTCGATAGGGGCAGTTTAGTGATTTGGAGATATTTTTGGACGTAGGAAAAGTTCACAAAATTTAGGTCATTTATTCGCGGGATCCAACGGTAACTTTGTGATGAGAGTCACGAGAAAGACTCGAGAATTTTGATGGAAAAAGTTTAAACTTCGCGCCAAATTTAGCCGTTACAAGATAATATAAGAGGAGCACATTAAAAACGCAGCCTTCCCTGAGAGAATCCTCTCACATTAAACAACAACCCAAGCTTAGCTTTTTGGAATACAAACACACATCGTTGATAATTGGCGCATCTCTCTCTCTACATAACCGAGAGTTGCATCAATTTCTCTCTGTAAAAATCCACAAGCTAATCTGATGTTCGATCTCTAAAAACCCACAAAAAGTTCTGAATTCCTTCTCTAAAAGCCTATAAGCCAGTGTATGTTCGTTCTCTAAGAAACCCAGAACCCATGAGTTACGAGATGTTACAGAACTAGGTTTAGTACCTCAAGAACCCAACAGTTTCCTCTGATCCAAACTGGAATGGCACTTCAAAGGCTGGTCGGAGACAACTTAAGCAAACTTGGAGAAAGCATAGCTCATTTCTCTGCTAAATTTAGTGGTTATTTATCAGTGATCTTCTCCAAGTTTGGTTGGTTCCTCTTCCATGCAGTTCTAGTGGCTGGCCTAGTGTACCTCTTACTCTCATCTCAACCTTCATTCCCGTCGTCACAATGCTTCCCATCTTGGATGTTAACCAGAGAGAGAACCAATTCCCGCTCCCCATTTTCCAATAATTTTAGAAGTCCCACCAAAATTGGCCACATTCTATTTGGTATAGCGGGTTCTTCTAAAACATGGAGAAACAGGGGTCCATATATCGATCTTTGGTGGGAACCCAACAAAACCAGAGGCCATGTATGGTTAGACAGTCCCCCAACTAAGTATCCATGGCCATCTTCTTCTCCTCCCTTTCGAATTTCAGAAAATACAGCAATATTCAATGGCTACAATAAGCATGAGATGCCGTTTGCGATTCGAATGGCTAGGGTTTTGCTAGAGAGTTTCAATTTGGGTCTAAGTGATGTGAGATGGTTTGTTATGGGGGATGATGATACTGTATTTTTTGTTGATAATTTAGTGAAGGTTTTAGCAAAGTATGACCATAACAAGTACTTTTATATTGGGGGAAATTCAGAAAGTGTGGTGCAAAACATGGCTCATTCGTATGACATGGCCTTCGGCGGAGGGGGTTATGCAGTGAGTTATCCTTTGGCCAAGGCTTTGTCAAGGATCTTTGATGACTGTATAAGAAGATATCAGACACTTTATGGGAGTGACCATATCATTCAGTCTTGTGTTGCAGAGGTTGGAGTTCGCCTGACAAAAGAGCCCGGGTTTCATCAGGTGGTCTTTCCTCTCTCTCTCTCTCTCTCTGTCACACACACGTAAGACTCCTTTTAAATTTTTTTGGTTTGTGGAGTAATTTTTCTTTTTTCCCTCAACTATGTTACAGATTGATCTATTAGGAGATATATACGGCCTTCTATCAGCCCACCCGATGTCCCCGTTGCTCTCACTTCACCACCTTGATTATATAGCACCCATATTCCCAGGCATGACAAGGATTCAAGCCCTCAAAGTTCTCCTAAAGGCTTCGAAAGCCAATCCCCCACAACTACTACAACAATCCATATGCTATCACAAAGAACATAATTGGTCTATCTCAGTATCATGGGGCTACTCTGTTCAAATTTACCAGAAGATTTACCCCCCAGGTTTTCTTACCATACCTTTACAAACCTTCAAGCCATGGAGGAAATCTGGGGTCCTTTCCTTCATGTTCAATACCAGGCCTCTCTCCACTGATCCGTGTGAAAAACCCACTGTTTTCTTCTTTGATTCTGTGAAACCAGTCAGTCCATTTGTTAACCTCATTGAGACGGTTTATGTTGGGAGAGAGGATCGAAGCATTTCGGCCTGTAACTTGAATCAGAGTTTGCCAAACATAGTCGATGAAGTCAGAATTTTTTCCGAGTTGCAGGATATTAGAGTGGTAATTTTGGTTATAAACTAAGATTTTTGGTTTTTGCGTGTGTCTGAAGAGTATTGCTAGGTATTTGTCACTTCTCTCTCCATGATTTTGAAAAATTGGGTACTTTTTGCAGGCTGGGAGTAGAAGACAGTGCTGTGAAGTTCTTCCCTCATCAGGCATGAATGTCACTGAAATAAGGATAAGGGAATGCTTGGATGACGAAAATGTTGCATTCCCTTTATTGTAAGCGAAAGATGAAAGACGTTGAGTGGATTATCCCAAAAGTTATGAGAGAGAAGGGATCAAGCATTTCGTTTCCTGTCAGAATTAGCTTCATTTTATGTGTCACAGGAATGCTCCATACCTTTTCCCATACATTCTTCTTTCTCAAAATTTACAATTTCAAAATATAAACATGTTCTTATCTTTGAAACAAGATGCCAATTTTACATGTGGGTCACCTGAGGCTTTAGGAATACATTCAAATCTACTGCAATGTGTTGGGTACTGAGACTTGCTTGATTACCCCTAGTTGCAGTGAAGTTCCCACTACAACAAATCCAATGATTCAAAACCAACCACCTATGGCAAATCGATTTCAAGAAAGTTAAGCACCTAAAAACAATATACAACATAATAAATTTGGGAAAATGAAAGGAAATAAAGAGAAACGAAATACAAAAGTTAAAACCACAACACACTAGAAACAATAATCCATATCACAACAAACACATAAATATAAGTGGTTCACATTAATCGGGAGCAATTTAGGGGCAAGCGGCCGATAAATGATTTCATTATCATGTAAGAATTACAAGATTTAGGCAATACATGGGTTACCTCACCATTAGTAAAACAACACCAATTTTGCTCACAATCACAAAAGAGCCATCAATCCAACCCTCATGTTGATTCCATCTCCATGGATTTGTCTACAATAGAGTACACCCATGAAACCACCCGAAGTACGCATTTCACTCGATTTCAAATTTTCATTCCATGGCTAATCCCAAGCCAATTAAGAAAGCAAAAAATAAGTGAAATGAAATTTTTTATACAAAGCATAGCAATGATCAAAATTAACACTAGATTTATAAGCAACACTTTAATTAAATCGGCCCTTCCTTCACTAAATTTTGAGCATTGGTTTGAAAAAAATTTATGAGGTGCTTTTGGCCTTCCATCATCTTGTGAAAATCCCAAATCCTCAATTTCTCCACCTTGCTGAATATCCTTGTCAAGACTTTACTTTGCACCATCAAGATCTTCTATTGCCAAATCATATGCCCCATTTTGAGCTTGATCTTCCTCTATGACCAAATTTACTATTTTATTTACATTTATGCTTACTAACAATTTATACAAGTTTTTTTCTCGGACTCCTTTAATTATAACTAGAGTCTCTTTTGAGACTTTGAGCACTCCATCTTGATTGGTAAACATGTAATCTTCTATATCAAAAGAAGACAGTTTAGTCAAACCATTCTTCAAATCCAATACATGGTACATATTTTCAAGAGTTCGAACTATTCCATCATACATCCTTATGCAAATGAAGGGTATTCCAATAGTTTCTCCTTGAGTTACTTCAAATTGATGTGAAACTGCCCTCATATGGCATATATGTATCAAAGCAAAATCTATATGGGCACACTCTACTATCATGAATCTAACTGTGATACTACATGGGATTGCATTCCACCATTATCACCTCATTTTCAATGTAGTTGGATGTTGATTCTTCAATTTGGTAGGCCTCATTTTTAGTTTCACCTTCATCTTCCATTCCCAAACTCTAGCCTTATTCTTTTGCAAGAATTTTTTTTATGTGGTAGGGCTAGCTACAAAACCAACAATCTTTTCATAAGACCCCATCAACTTCGGTAGGAAGTAAGATTTGTCACTTGAAGAATTTATTAATGAATTACCCTACTCATTTGACTAGTAGCTTGCCATTAGAACATCAATTTTTTAACCCATCGAGTAACCAAACCATACGTTATTTTGAAGTTCACTGGCAAGAAGTGCACTAAAAACCGAATCCAAATTGAGGGATTTGTCCTTGTTATAACTCAAGGTAGTAAGAAGATTATTACAAGACTCTGGAATTGAACATAGCAATGACACCGCCTTATCTTCCTTACCTATCTCACCCTGACGCTCTCAATTTAGGTAAGTATGTTGTTGAATTTTTTCAAGTGTTCTGACACTCTAAACCATCTCATCATCCAAGTCTTGTCCCAATGATTTGGGTTCAGCTACATGAATCTTGTTTCTCTATTCTTTCTATCGAGGGTCATACTCTCAGTAAGACAAAAAATCACCATATATTTTCTCACTACTTGCCTTCCACTTGAACCAAATAGCACTTCTTGACTATTGTTGTATTAGCCCAACACTGCACATGGCCAGCCCACCTAAGTCTACTTTTTCTCATCTCGTCGCCTATTAAGACCACATTCAAGTTCCTCGTATATATTCATCTCTTGTCCTCAAAGAATGCAATGTTCTTTTTAAGAAAAATTAATTTATGTGGGACTGTTTGGTATTAAGCTCTCCAGCTGTATCCATAAATCCATTGCCATCTTTTCTCCTACTATATTAAATAGTATTTAATTTACTAAACACAAGTGAATTATGGCGAGCACCTTTTTAATCCTGCATGCTTTTTGGTTTCTTAGATTTTCCTTCTAATATTTTATAAAAGACAATTTTGCACTAATATATCATGAACTTTATTTTATAAAGTTCAAAATTATTCATTCTATGAAACTTCTGTAGTTCAATTTGTAGCTAGCCATTGTTTCAAATTACTATACACTTCTCTCAAGCTTGGATACCACTTGTTAGAAACTCAATTACCCTTGGTTGCAGTAAACGCCCATTATAACAAAATCAAAATGCCTTGAAACCAACTCGTTTATCACAGACAAATCGATTCCAAAAAATCCAAACATACCAAAACTATATATGGTATATTGAATTTGGAAAAAAATAGAAGGAAATCAAGATAAGCAAAATATGAAAGCTAAAACCACTACAAACTTACTACAACTAATAATCTTATCACCACAAACAAACAAATATACGTGAATCACCCTAATCGGGTTACATCTACGGGCAACTGATAAGGAAACCGTTTTATTAGCATAAAAGAATTACAAGATTTGGGTAAATAGATGGATTACATCACAATCAGTAAAGCACCACTGATTTTTCTTTCTAATACCTCAAAAGAGCCATCGATCTAACCTTCATTGTCAACTCCATCTCTATGGCTCCACCTACAATAGAAAATAACAATAAAACCATCCGAAAGAGGATACAAATAGTAGCTAGGTTTTTGCCCAAAATGCAAAATCTCTACTTCACAAGAGCACTCTCTCTCTCTCTCAAGATCAACTTTTTCTCTCCACATAATTGCTTATAAAGGGCCCACTAAAAGCAGTTTTCCACAATGACCAACACTACCTATAAACAATGAGAACACCCATTGGGTTGATCAACACAATGGAGAGAGAAAGAGACTGAGAGAGGGGAATAATAGTAGTTGAAGAGAGGTGCACAGAAAATAGGATGGTTTGGTAAACGTATACCTTGTCACATGGGAAAGTATACATGATCTATATTAAAACATAAGCTCATCGTTTGGTCATTAAAACCACCTGTCAAAACACAATTTCTATTGATTCCTTGGATTTTCAATTGCACAAAAAGCTGTTCAATATTAAACATAAGCTCATCGTCTGAAAGAAAAGAGAATAATTTCAATGTTCAATCCACAATCGATGAGGTCTTATGTGGAATTGAAGCTTTGGATCAGCACGTTTAGTCTATAGGTGCGTTAACCGAGGAGTTGATGGGTGAAAGGAGTTCGAAGTTGAAATCTCTTCATGATCATCGTAGAGCTAAACAGTTATATTGGAAGCAAATATCAAGGATAAAATGGTTAAAGGAATGTGATCTGAATACTAAGTTTTTTCATTCTGGTTAGAGCTTTTATGACTAGGGGTGAGATATTCAAATGGGGTAATGCCACTTATATAGCTCTTATCCTTAAAAATTCAGTGACAACAAAGTTATCAGATAAGCCCATCAGTCTTCTGACCAGTCTTTATAAGATTGTGGCAAAGGTCTTGGCTGAAAGATTGAAGTCAGTCTTCATTTTCTTATCTCTAATACTCAATATGCTTTCATTCAGAATCGTCAAATCACCGATAGCATTTTAATGGCTCAAGAGTGTATTCATTCTAGAGTGAGAAGTCAAATTCCTGGAGCCATTATTAAACTTGATATGGAAAAAGCTTATGACAAAATTGAATAAGGGGTACTTATGGAAATTCTTAAGAATGTGGGTTTTGAGGCTAAATGGAGGAATTTGATCTTTGGATGTTTATCCTTTGCTCATTTCTCAATACTTTTTAAGGGAAGCCCTATTGGTTTCTTTAAGGCTTCCAATGATCTTCGCCATGGGACCCCATGTCACCATTTTTTTTTTCTATCTATGCAGAATGTTTTAGCCTGATGATTCATAAAGTGGAAGGTTGTGGGAATTTTTCTGATTTTCAAGTGACTGAGATGGGTCCAAGAGTTTCTTATTTGCAATATATGGATGATACGCTTATTTTATGTGAAACAGATGAGACGCAAGTGAAAAACATTGCTTGATTTTTAAATTGTTGTGAGGTGGCATTGGGTTTGAAGGTCAATTTCCATAAGACTTCAATGATAGATATTAACTGTTCTCCGACCTTGATTTAACATTTGGCAAATCTTTTGGGTTGCTTGGTGGGCTCTTTCCCTTTTACTTATCTGGGAATGCTAATATCAAATTCTAGGCACTCTATAGCAGTTTGGGATAAGGTGTTAGA
Organism: Amborella trichopoda; assembly: GCF_054954075.1. NCBI lineage: Eukaryota > Viridiplantae > Streptophyta > Magnoliopsida > Amborellales > Amborellaceae > Amborella > Amborella trichopoda. The sequence continues at coordinate 5,872,140 of NC_142343.1, read as the reverse complement.
GAGAGTCCAAGTGAAATTGGATCGTTGAAAACCAAGATACATGTCTATGGGTGGTAGGGTTACATTGCTAAGTTATTGTTTAGCTAATTTACTAATCTACTTGATGCCTCTTATTCAAATGTCAGCCTCAGTGATAAAGAAAATTGAAAGACTGATGCGTAATTTTCTGTGGAGGTCTTTTGGGGAAGAAATGAAGTATCACTTGCTTAGGTGAGAACGTATCTGTACCCCTAAGAGTGAAGGTGATCTTGGCATTATAAGGATAAAATATATGAATGAGGCTTTGCTTTGTAAGTGGTGGTGGAGAAGTTTTTAGTATACGGATCAACTTTGGTTTTAGATTTTGTCTTCGAAATATGGCCTGGATAGGCAGGGAATGTGGTTAGGAGGGGGTAGAAATAGAGAGATGTCTTCTTTGTGGATGTTTATTTACAAATGTAGGCTGATGATTATAAGTTATTTTCGTTGGAATGTTGGTTGTGGTGATAACATCTCTTTCTGATGTCATAAGTGGATAGGTGATGTCCCTCTTATGCTTATTTATCCAAACTTTTTACTAAGGTTTCGCAACCTAATGCTAAGGTTTCTGATATGGTTGGAGTGAGATTTAATTGTGTTGCTTGGAGTATTAATTTCCCATATAATAGGTTGAGTGAAGATATTTATCTTCAATGGAATGATTTGATGGGTATCTTGGTTTCGATTTATATTTCCTAAGGGGCAATAGATGAAGTGATTTGAGAAGTTGAGTGCGATGGGGTATTTTCGGTCAAGTCCTGTTATAGGCTCTTTTTTTACGATAGATGGAGATAGTCTTTACCTGCCGCAGCCAAAGTGTGGAAATGGCCTGTTCCCCATAAGGTGCAGGTATTTTTATAGTTAGTGATCCAAAATAAGATTCTGACGGTGGATAATTTGATTAAGAGGGGAAAAAATTTTACATAACAATTATTTGACGTGTAAAGCGGATGAGGAATCTCGGAAGCATCTTCTCATCCACAGCCACGTTGCCTCAAGAATTTGGTACTGGTTATTTGGGCTACTTGGGGTTCATGCTTCACTGTCCCAATCTGTGATGGGTTTAGTGTCATAGTTAGCCTTTAATCATTTACCTTCCGGGGGTATCTTGGTGTGACAAATAGTAAGAGGGGCTACTCTATGGGAACTATAAAAAGAAAGAAATAGACAGACTTTTGAAGGAGAGAGTTTATCTTTTGATAGACTACTGAGTAAAGTAGAACTGTCTATTTGGTCTTGGCTCTCAGTGACTAAGGAGGGTTGAGGGATTTCACAACCAGATGTTCTGTTGAATTTGACAAATTTGTTTTTGATGAGTAGAGTAAAGATGAGACTAATGAGTATTTGGGTGGCATCAGAGAGTGGGGGATTTAAGTTAAATTTTGATGGGAGCTCTCTGGACAATCCAGGTTTGGCAGGCATTAGGGGATGTGGTGCGAGACTGATTTGGAGAGGTCATCTTCTCATATGCTGGCCCTATTGGTATAACCACGGCTAACTGATCGAAGTTATTGGCTTTGTTGCAAGGGTTAAAAATTTGTATCTTTAGAAACATCGGGAATAGCTGCATTATTGAAGAAGATTCAATGAACGCAATTAATTGATGCAAGAAGGAGCAGCCTATTTCATGGGAATTATGGTCTTAGCTGGTTGTAGATTATGGATTTGGTAGCTCCACTTTTAATTTTTTTTTAGCATGTCTTTTGCAAGGCAAATTCTTTGGCTGACTTTCTAGCTAAAGTAGGGGCCTCTTTGTCCGCTCTAGTTGTCTCCTCTTATGTAATTTCTTTTGAGTAGATTTTATAAATAAAGTAAAGAATATTTGTAAAAAAAAAAGAAGTATATATGATTTATATGATGATAATAGATTATCTTTGAACATAAGGGCTTGCATTATTCACAAATGGCGTGATGGTTTTGGAGATACAAGGGGACCTAATACTTTCATTTTGTAATTTTTCCCACTTTCTCTTGATTGTAATCATGATTGTACGGTCGTTTCACTTATGCCCTTAGATACTTCGCTATCATGGATGATAGTATGTTTTCTGTTTCAAGCCAACTTTAATTGTATTAAATTCTAAGAATTGGTTTCAGTTTATGAGAGCATAATGTGGTGCATTTTGTTCTTGGATGCCTGATCAATACACATGTTTAATGGGATGAATCAATTGGTAGAAGTTGCTTAGGACAATGTCGGTGCTAACGATGAGATGGATTTCAGAACATCTTCCTAACACAATTAAAGCCCAAACAATTTAATTGAGCTTTACTCTGTTTTATGATTTTGATTGTGGTTTGGCAGGTTTTGGCAGCAGTTATGTTGTTTAACCATAAACAATGAATTAAGCCTTGTTCATCATTGTTTAACTATCAGTAATGAGTGATAAACATTCTCGATCATGGTTAAAGTCTCTTCTATTTTAAGTTGACAACAGTCGATCTACAGCAGAAGGGTCTTCTTCTCTATATCCCCAGTTGGATTTCATTAGGAACGAGTGAGAGTATCGGGAGAGGAAACTCTGCGTAAACTTCGATTTGGACAACTGCTCTCTACAATTCTTATTTACAAATTGCTGAATTTTGCATTTTCTCTCTTGTTTCTCGACCGTTTTTTTGAGAAACTTGTTTTCATCAGTTGGAAATCATACTAAAAGCATAAACGAAGCTAGGGCAAGAGAGTAGGATCCTTGTACTCTTTAGAAGTTTCTTTAGAAAGTTTTGGGTTGGCAATGGGCCGGGCCAGCTTTGGCCCCTAGCCTGGACCTAGTCTCTTGAGGGCCGGGCCTGATGGAGTAAAATTAATGGAAACCCGAGCAAAGGAGATGAAAAAATAAGGGCCAGGCTGAATTGGGTTTTTCAGCACTCGTGACCAAATGAGTGGCAATATTCTTTGACACGCATCCATGTATCCAGCCATCATGACCAAATGAGACATTTTGTTACATATGTGACCATGAGGCTTCATTGCTACCACGTATGGGTTGTTTTATTTTATTAAAGTTTTTAATAAAAGGAAAATTGTTTCATGCACGTGGACCACATTTCTACATATGTGGTCCACGAGGTATAAAGCATTCATCTTAAACATGGATGCAAATAGGTGGTGGTCCATCTAAAAATAATTGAAACTAACAGTCCAAATGTTTTCCTCATAGAATTATTAATTTTCAAGATTTATTTATTTTTCATGATCTCCATGTTAGAGATTACATGTACTTAAAAATGAGAAAACTTCTATGTTCCCCTACAATATAGAAGTTCTATCCTCCCCCTTATCGAACCGTCCATTTTTGAATGGAGGGCTAAGATTGCCCGAATCACACTCCCCCTTATCGAACCGTCCATTTTTGAATGGAGGGCTAAGATTGCCCGAATCACAATGTCACATCTCTACACCATTTTATTTTTATTTTTATTTTCTATAAACTATTTTGGCACCAAATTTTGGACGCCCATTCCTCTATTAAACTCGCACTAACAAAAAATATAAAAAAATATTTTCAATAAAATAAAATGACCCAAATATCTCTGAAATTTTCAAGGGGTATTTTGATCATTATTTTTTATCGAAAAATTATTCTTAATATTTTTTATAGGTGCGCCCCAATGAGAAGATGACACGTACCAAATTTCATATTCAGAAAATTTGTATTAAAAAACTAAAAATAAAATACTTTGAGACATCGGATCTAAGATCAAATGGTGAGTGGTTCTCTTGATAAAAAATAGACGGCTGGATGGTAGGGGGAGGACAAAACTTTTATTGTTGTAGGGGGAACGTAGAAAGCTTTCCCCTTAAAAAATTAGGTAAAAAATCCATTTCAAAAATAGATTTTTAAGAGGTGACTCAACTCATAGAAACCGTGTCCTTAATAAAATTACTACCTATTTGTTATTTATTTTCAAAATAGTATAAAAGATTCCTTTCTAAAAACTGTTAATTTATGGATAACTCCAAAAGGATTGGAGAGAGGGCCATTTTAAAAAATGAAAAAATTCTAGGAATACAGGACGTTAGAGTTATGATAACCCATATAAAACAAGGTTGATTGGGTAATAAAAACACCGTGTAAGCTTAGTTGAAACATTATAGCAAAGTGGATCTTCCGGACATTAAAAAAATGTGTCAATTTATACATGGTTCACTTGTTGTTTCTTATTTATTGGGGGTTTTAACCACAATAAGTTGAATACAAGCTGTGTTACATAGAAGCAGACATTTGTGTCAGTTTGTGATATTGATGCGAGTGTCGTTAATGTGAACCAAAAAAATGACATATGGACACGACACATCCATATAATATATAGGTTTCTATGTTCATGCGCATGCTTTTATGTACATATATTGAAGTTTATGTGCACCTCACATCTGTATTTCCATTTTCAACCATTCATATTTCAATCACAATAATTAAGCATAAAATTTTTTAAAGTTAAATTATTAGCCCAAAAAATGTTATTTTATGAATCAGAATTTTCTTCATAATTTCTTTTTTATAGTCAATGTAAGATTGTATCATAACAACATGGAAAAAAGCTAAAAACTATCAGCTAATTATTAAGTCAAATGTATCACCTTTAATTTATGGCTATTAAATTGGTTCTTAATGTATTTATCCAAAATCATATGATCACACCATTTGTAACCTCAATAGAATGTAAAAAAATTTCTATTTTTATCAAAAATAATTTTATTATTCTAAAAATGGTATTCCGAACAAAAAAGTGCCAAATTCAAAAAACAAAACATGTCAAAAAAGGGTCATACCATTATACGATCTCTAGAAGTATCATATGCATTTCTAGAAGATCGACACATGTATCCTTGTCTACCATGGGTGGACACATGGTCAGATCCTTACTAACATATGTCTATATTTTTTAGCATACAAGGAGAAAAAATAATCTCTTTTTAGCATACAAGGAGAAAAAATAATATCTCTCCACTCTATGAGTTTACTTTGCTAAGAATTACAAACAGTTGTGCTTCACTTAGCCCAACAAAGAAAAAAAAGAAAAGAAAAAAAAAAAGAAAAAAGAACTTACTCCTCAATTTCATACTGCAACAAGGTTTTGAAATATGGTACTTTATGAGAATACGTTCATTCTTAGGGTCTGAGACAAAACTCTATTCATTCCCCTTCAAGTGTGAGGAATGCCCAAAATAGTCTCCATTTTCAGATGAATCTATGTTTCATAATTTCAAAATTTCCTGCCAACAGTTACCCGATATCCATATTGGGTACCCGAAGAAGGCATGTAGCTTCACCTCATGCATGTTCATTCCTCTCTTTTATGATTGCTCAGTACCAAGGTTCAATTACTTGGGTCTGGCTTGGGATCGGCCCTGTCCAAGCAGTCTAAGTGGCCTGAACTGAGAAGTGTACCAGCACAAATAAGGGAAAAAGAAAAAAATAAGAAAGAAATTTGTTAAAAATAAGAAACAACAATATAAAGTAAATAAAACTATAAACAAAATATGGGATTAAAAAAAAAAAATTGATGATTGAAAACATTTACAAAAACTCCGCAAAACCAGAAAATAGAAAAATATAGCATATTATCATGGCCTGTTTCGATGTACTTGTATCACTAATAATTCACTATTCCAATAAAGTTAATCCTAATAACAAGCTATTTAGTTTACATTTAGGCTGCGGTTTGTATAGAGCCTAGACTCTAAACAATCAAATTACATCCTTACCTTCAAATAATGTCGAGAAATGAGGTTTCAATATTGGAAATATTTGTGATAGCTTAAAATATATTTTTATATTTATTTATGAAGTTTAAAGCTTAAAAATAGTGTAGATCGACAAATCTATGAAAACTTGAAAATTGACGGTCCAAAAATACGTTACAAAATACACTATTTCCAAAACTTGAAATCTATTTTTTTCTCGTGTCCATGCATCTTGATGTCGAGATGATCAATTTGAAGATATTTGGCTATCAAAACAACCTTTTCTAGTGAAAACTTCGCGGTAGGCTCAAATTTGATTCTTTACAGCCTCGACTCTATATAAACTTTTTACGTAAATGCCTATCTTTTTGAGAAGTTGTTTTCACTTTATTCAAAGTAATTTCGTCAACATTAAATGTTATTAAAAACAAATAGCTAAAAATATGTAGAAACCTTAAGGACAAGGTTTCTATGAGTCCATGTAGTGAGTCTGCTCTCAAAAATATATTTTTGAGAGGATTTTTGGACCCAATTTTTAAGGACATATAAACTCTAACATGAAGATCATGAATATGAAAAAATAAATAAAATTTAAAAATTAATAATAATAATTTTATGAAGAAATCATTTGGACCGTTAGTTTTAACTGTTTTTATATGAACCACCAATTTGCATCCATCTTAAAAATGGATGCGTTATACCTAGGGGGCAAATGTAGAAATGTGTCCCTTGATGCATAGAACAATTTCCAAACCTAAAAAATTAAATATTTAAATAAATTTTACATTTGGGTACTCTTACACAACGACTTTTTCCTTAATGTACTCATTATTTTTTCATTTTTAACACCCTAGCTTTGTAATAAAAAGTTTTTTGAGCAATGGCCCTTTTGGTGATTAGGAGGGTTAGAATATATATCTCTATAAAAAACTAGTAGTAATTAATGTTGTATGTAGGTGATGTCATGCTTCATGTGGATGATATTTTAACTATAGTTAATAAATGTTTTTTTTTTATCAAGAATTTATATTTTATTCTTGATTAATTACCTAAAATACCCCTAGATAAAAAAATTGCTACACTCTACTGTAAAGTACCAAGTGTCTTAAAATGTTGAATACATTAATGAAATACTCAATATGTAGGAGTACCCAAATATAAACTTCTAAATTGTATTATACATAATCAAGATACATATCAAACATATATCCAGAGTATATTAATTTTTTATAATTTAATATGCTTTAGATAAATTTAATTATCTAAACTGGCCCTAAGAAAACTCATTGATCATCATAAAGAAAATCCAATTTTTCTATAAGAATATTTACATAATGATTTAGTAAAATAATGAACCTTTTATAAAAAATTTATGTTTTTTGGGTAATTCAAACTTGAAGATGTCCTCTACTCATAAAATAGAACCCAAAACGTTATGTTACAACGCCCGCAATCACCCTAACTACCTAGCCATAGCGTATTCCTATATTATTATTTTTTTATGGTAATGGGTTTGTACGTAATAACTTAGCTCGAAAAGATGCCAAGTCTAAGTAACTCGGCTAAGACCAAGTCGACTCACGTGAGTTTCTAAAACTTGCCCTGCATTAAAAATACAAAAAAAGAGTTTCCAAAACTTGCTAGGTACACAAGAGTTGTATGGCATTGTAATAAGGGTGACAAAGGGCTGGGTATGGTCTAGGTCCGGCTAGACCCGGAACCGGAGCTGAATAGTATTCGGGTCCAAAATTTGGATCCATATCAGGATCCAATGGGTCCCAGATTTGGTTGGATCTATTGCCACCGTTTGACCATGAGATTTTTTTTATTTTTTTTTATTTTTTTTTACAAATAATACTGTAAATGTTGCCAATATTGTGGCAATATGAACACCTAGTGTGTGTCCAAAAACACATGATTGCCATCATATATCCTATGACTACAGGTACGGGTCGGGTCCCGCTAAATTCAAACCCAAACTCAAAAAGTATTCGGGTCCAAAATTTGGAGACACACCAGACCCGTGGTCAGGTAATATAATTTGAATGTGCAATGCAGGCTATAAAGGGTAATTGAGTTGGAAAAGGTCAAAGGCTGTGTATTATTCAAATTTTATTTTACTTTTGTCTACGTTTACTAATTTCTTACAAATTTAATGTTTTCTAGTGTTAGAACAAAGTACAACAAAACAATAGCTTACAATTACTTAGCTAATATCCATTCTTATTATTTTTCTATAGCAAAGGATGTCGATGATCTATACCCGCTCACAAATATTTGCATGTCTTATTTAGAACTCTAAAAACCTGATAAATACAAGATATCCCCATTAATGCTGAGATATTTTCTTTCAGTGCTGTGCATTTTAAAATATAGAATAATTGTGTAGTTGAACATTTGTTTCCAAAAATAGCACTTATAGGTTAGTTAGAAGGTATTTTTTGGTTCAAATGATATATTATAATAAAAATAAAGATTGTATGCTATGGAACTATTTATTTTGGTATTTTTGGTGTAAGGGGGTCACAATTATTTTTAGTCATTGAACGTAAAATCCAATAGATATGAGTGTGTCACAACGTTCGAGAAATTTTATTTTAGATTTTGTGCCCAAACATGTGCACATCTTCGACCACCCAATTTTAAATCTAACGATCAATGATGATCATGACCTCTCTGTTAGATTTAGAGAAGATGAAAAACTCATGAACAGTTAGGGAGGGAAACAATCTTAATCAATTCTCATTAATCAGAAATGAAACCCTAAAAGGGTTCACATATAAATATAAATTTAGTGTAGATCACATTATCCCTACATAAATATGAAATGACAATAAAAGACAGCTGAGAATTATACATTTTATTTTTATACATACATTATTACCCCCCCTTCAAGCTAATGCGGACATGAGTATAACATTAGCTTGTCCACTAAAAAATCATGGCGGTTTCGAGTAACATATTTGATAAAAATATAAACTTTTTGCGCAGCAAAAGGAACATAAGAGAGAGATAATGTACCATCAAGACGACGAACATGAACATAATGGTAATCTAGATTAATATGCTTTGTTCGCTAATGAAAAATTGGATTAGATGCAATTTTAATTGCACATTGGTTATCTCCATATAAAGGTGTGGGATTTGAAATAGAGATACCAAACTCATTAAGAGGAGCACGAACCCAAACAATCTCACTAGCAATAGAGAACATAGTACGATACTCAATTTTAGTGCTCGACTTGGAGGCAGTGACTCATTTCTTGCTTTTTCATGATATTAATGATGATCCAAGAAATACACAATATTCTGTAGTAAAGCGGCAAGTGTTTGGATCACCTGCCCAATCTGCATTTGCATATGCACTGAGATCAAACAAGGATGTGGAGTCAAAGAATACCCGAATTGAAGTACCTCAAACATAACGCAAAATTCAGAGTCATAGTAAGATAGATGAGGGAACCTACGAGTTTACGATATATCGTAGGCTTATAAAGAGGATTTGCAACATGTGTAGAAAGTTTAATATTGAGTTCCATGGGTGTATCAATAACATTCGCATCAATTGGCCACTAGAAACAAGATCAAGTACATATTTCTGTTGATAGTTATAAATACTATGTTTAGAGCGAGAGATCTAAAGGCCATAAAAATAAGACACTTCCCCAAGGTTATTCATTTGAAATTCATTTTGCAATCGTAGCTTCACATCCTTGATGGAAGTGAAATCATTGCCAAAGATAAGAATATCATCAACATATAATAAAATAATACAAATACCATGCTTTGTGGTAGGAATAAACATGCAGTGATCATGTTTACTTTGAATGAAGCATATTGTAAAATGACAGCCTGAAAACGCTCAAATTACGCACGGGGAGCTTGTTTGAGACTGTAAATTGCCTTACGAAGTCAACAAACCAATGACTTATTTTGACAAGCAAACCCATGTGGTTGGCAAATGTAAACTTCCTCTTTAAGTTCACCATTAAATAATACATTTTTTACATCCATCTACCATATGAGCCACTCACGAATAGATGCAAGTGCAATAAGAGTACGAATAGTTGTCATCTTAGCAACAGAAGCAAAAATTTTGTCATAATTGATGCCATGCTTCTGAGCATAACCTTGAGCAATTAATCAGGCCTTGTGCCAATCAAGGGTGTCATCAGCTCGTAACTTGACTTTATAAACTCATTCACTACTAATGATATGCTTGTCTGGGGGCAATGTGACCAAATCTCAAGTGTAATTTGCATTTAAATCCGTAATTTTCTCGTTCATAGCTATAGGCCAGCATTGAAGGTTAGATACTTGAAAATAAGAAGATGGCTCATGAAACAATTAGTAATGTTTGTAGGAGAACAAGTATGGTATGGGCTAACCACTGGTAAGTTAAGACGATCAGGTGGAACGGGCTTTCGAAGTGACCGCCGAAAGTGAACAAGAGCGCTAGAAGGATCAACAACTGGATGTGATATATGATCAGCATTTGACGGCTCATCAAAGTAGGTTACTGAAAGTGGTAATACCTGATTTTCATGATAATGAAAACTATCATCTTGAAAAGGAGGAATATCGAAACCACGAAGAAAGAAAAACTCGAGTCCATGTGTGGTTGAACTAAGGTGTGAGCGATGTTGGTGGAAGGGTATGTGCTCGAAAAATGTAATATGTCAAGATATTCTAATTCGATTAATAAAAGGATCAAAACAATGATATCATTTTTTATTTGTTGGATAACCAACAAATATACATTTGACAAACTTAGGTGAGAGTTTATCACATATAAGAGAGAGTAAAAGCACAAAGCATGTGCACCCCGAACACACATAACTCACAGTTTCGATGGAAATAGAGAATAGGATGAAACGTAACTCAAGTGGTTGGTTACCAACTCGTCCAAAAAAACTTGTAGGTGCAAGTTTGCTACAGATGCAAACGAAACTTGCAAATTTGTAGATGCAAAGGAAACTTGTAAATTAGTGACGGATGCAACAAATTCAAATTTGTAGATGCAAACGGAACTTGTAAATTTGCTATGAAAATTTTCAATGGAAATTTGAGAGATCGATTACTGACCTTCACAAAAAAGGAGATTTGCGAGGAACAACAAAGAAGAGATCATCAGATCTTTGAGGCTTTGATACCATGTTAGATTTAGAGAAGATGAAGAACTCAAGAACAATTAGAGAGAGAAACAATCTTGATCAGTTCTCATTAACCAGGAATGAAACCCTAAAAGGGTTTATATGTAAATACAAATTTAGTATAGACCATATTATCCCTATACAAATATGAAACAACAATAAAGGACAACTGGAAATTATACATTTTTTTTTATATACACATTATTACTCCTTTTATCAAAACTAAATGGTCTCATTATATACATTTTCACAAAAATATGTAAGATGAAAAATTATTGTTGTTGATAGAAAAAGTCAAGTTAAATTTTTTGAAATAGTATTCATCCATATAAGCCAAAAGTTTAAAAACCATATAACGAAAATGCATTTTATTTTAAGCATTCATATGTTTATCAAGTTATTTACTTTTGGTAACTATAGTTTTTTACTCTTCTCTGCCATTTTCCAAGGATAACCCATGAAAAATCAAGCTCTTTGAAACTCAGTAAAATTGAATGCTTCAGCGCATCGATTTCTGTTTTTTTTCTTTTTTATGAATATTATCTAAAGATCCAGTAATAATTGAATTCTAGATGTCATATTGTGGCTCCCATCACCCTAACCGCGCCTAGAGTATGTCCTTGTTGACCCCGCCCCTTTACCTCCCTCAAAACATCTCCATATTTATCTCTCAAGGAGAATTCCTGACATTTGAATACCCAAGAAACCATCAAAGAGTACGAAATTTCCACATTTCAAGTACTTGATCAAAATTGCTTTTAGTGGGATGTGGGGAATACCTTTGGAGGGGGAAGGGGGTTGGGGTAGTTGAGCGTCTCTAACCCTTATTTAAATTGGAAGGAAATTGTCCTATCAACCTTGACCAATCCACCAAAAATCTCATAGGGTACTGTACCCCTAAGAAACTCAATGCTTTTATCCATGGTTTCTAAGAAGAATTAAGTCATTCCACATATGATGATATCTCGAGGAATTGACTAGAAAAAATGTGTCTAGATGCTCAAATGCTTGGAAATTTCTAATTTTTCCTTGGAGAAGAATTGTCAAAGGAATTAAAGATTGAAAGAGTAGTGGCCACCAATTGAGAAGCTTGTCATGAATCATTTTCCACATGACTTTTGACAACATAGTTTCAATTGGAAATCCTCTTAATGGCCGTTTGACATGATGATAGCCAGCAACCATGCACGCGTCTTCTTCCCACTAAGGTCACAATCTCATTTTTTACCTCCAACCCGACGATTGCGGTAAGAAATATGATCCAGAATTTGGGAGAAATCTTTGAATGTGAGTCGTATAACTTAGTTCCTAGTAGGGGTGGTATTGGACCTGGACCTTACCTGGGGCTCGAGGGTAGGGGTGGTAATGGATCTGGACCTTACCTTGGGCTAGAGGGGTAGACCTGATCTGTGTCTGGGTATGGGTCCAAAAATTGGACCTAGCGAGTTAGGTCCGGGTCCAACTCTTGGAGCTGAACATTATTCGGGTCTAGGTCTAGGTCCAAGTCTGCTAATATTTTTTGGGTCTGGCTTCCGTACTATATTTTAAGGTCCAGGTCCAGGTCCGGTCGGGTCCCATATCCCTACCTGACCCATTGCCACCTCTATTCATCAACTAGGATTTCTAATTTATTTTTACTGATAGTTTAAAAACTCGCAAGTCAACTCAGAATTGCCCAAGTAGGCTCGGGCCTGGTAGATAATTGGCTTACTTACCTTATGAAAATCGACTCAGTTGTTTTTTAGCCTTTCTTTTTCGTTTAGAAATGACTTGTTTTAGCCCTTCCTAATTTGGCCTTTATTTTATTCAATCTGAGTGTGACATGGATAAAATGTTAAATAGTTGATCTCTTATGTGTATTCAAGACACGGGAAATGTTTTTTATTGTATTTTTATTTTTATTTTGAATACTTAGCTGTTAACTAATTTTTATGTGTTTTCATAATTTTTCAAATTTTTTTTTCCGGTATCGGTCCAGCTGAGCGGCTCTCTGAGTCACCTCAGCCGACTCAGACCTAGCAAGCACCCTGGTTCCCAATGGGGTTTTTAAACACCGATTTTTACAATATATCAAAAAGAGCTTTTCTCATGATATGGAGCCCTAGCTAACTCACTCTCCATTTAGGACTAATCCTTGATTCATGTGCTACAAGATCCATCAAGATAACAAAGTAGGATTCAAAAACAATATACACAGAGATAGATAACAAAATGTATGGATATAAAAATCAGAGGGGCAGCACATTAGCAGCCCCACATGACGATATTCTCTAGGATCACATAAAAAGACAATGTAGATTTGTTATTGTTCATTTTATTATTGACTCTAATGCTATTCGAACGTTTTAATTAAAAGCTTTGGAATCATTCCTGAAAAATATTACTGACATTACCTGTAATACACACAAGTAATTGTTGTCCCCACAAATAGTGAAAGGCTTCTATACTTCTCCTACAGCATAGAAGATTTATGCTTTCCCTACCATCCAACCGTCTAATTTTGATCGAGAGAGCCACTCACTGTTTGATCTTAGATCAGACGTTTCAAAGTATTTTATTTTTGGTTTTTTTTTATGCAAGTTGTATGAATATGAAATTTGGTACGCGCCATCGTCTCATTGGGGCGCACCGATAAAAAATATCAAAAATAATTTTTCAATAAAATATAATGACCAAAATACCCTTTAAAATTTTTAAGGGTATTTTGGTCATTTTATTTTATTGAAAATATTTTTTTTATTCTTTTTGTTAGTGCGAGTTAAATAGAAGATTGGACGTACAAAATTTGGTGTCAAAATAGTTTATAGAAAAAACATTAAAACTAAAATAGTATAGAGACGTGACATTATGATTGGGGCAATCTTAGCCCTCCATTCAGAATTGACGGTTGGGTAAAGATAAGTATATAAGTTTTATGCTATAGAAAAAAAATAGAAAGCTTTCCCTAAAACATATTACTTTTGCATTCTATCTCTATATACTCTAGCCTTAACAGTTTTTATGACGGGAATCCATGTCTTGTGTTTTAAATTTCCAATCATATACGCCTAGGGTTAAGAATTTACCAGTTTGAATCTTAAACTCGAATTTCGGATTCTATTCAGATCTGGGCATGGATCCAAAATTTAGATATGATGGGTGAAATCCGGATCTAAATTTTGCATCCGAATAATACTTTGGATCGGATCTAGAACAGGCAGATCAGATTTGGATCCGACCCAATTATTAAAATCTTATATAATATTTTATGGGAGAAGTTTATATAGAGCCGAGGCTCTAAACAATCAAATTAGAGCCTACGTCAAAAATTACACAAGAAGAGATTATTTTGATGCGCAAATATCCTCAAATTGACCATCTGGACATCAAGATGAACAGACATGAGAAAAAATAGATTTCAAGTTTTGGAAATAGTGTATTTTATAAAGCATTTTTGGACCATCAATTTTCAAGATTTTCATAGATCTATCGATCTACACTATTTTTTAAGCTTTAAACTTTATCAATAAGGCTATCGCAAAGATTTCCAATGTTGAAACCATATTTCTCGACACTAGTTAAAGGTAGGCTCTAATTTGATTGTTTAGAGCCTAGGCTGTATAAAATCTGCACCTTAATTTTATATATACATATATGCTATATAATATTTTTAGCTATATATTATTTTATAGATTTAAAATTATATAAAATAATTTTTTGGATGCATTAGGTCTAGATTTGGATGTGGATCTCATATATACTTTTCATATCCAAATTTGAATCTGAATGCCTTCTACTTTTTGGATCCGAACCCGATCCAACCCATTCTTAACCCCACATACGCCTCTCATTGTTGGCCCCCTCCGGCCTAAAAGGTAAAGATAAGACTAGTATGCCTCCCTTCGGCCCAAAACAGAAAAGTAATATATAAAACCATACGCCTCTCATTGTTGGCCCCCTCCGGCCTAAAAGGGAAATATAAAACCAGTATGCCTGCCTTCGGCCCAAAACAGAAAAGTCATATATAAAACAAGTATTTGTGTCGAGTGCATGGAAAGGAACGCCACAATTACGAGGGGCCAATGGTTTAAAAACCGGATCGGTGACCCGGATCGGGCTTTTCAAAAATCGATCCGGATCGGCGAATCGGCGATCCGGATCGGCGAATCGGCGGTCCGGATCGGAATCGGGTGAATCGGTCAGAATAAAGCTTCAAAAAAATCCGAAAAAATTATTAAAATTCATTATAAATATTGTTTTTTAGGAATTCAATAAAAAATGAGGGTACTCCATTAAGAATTTTCATGTTTTTGGATGAATATGCGAATATTGATATGTTCTTTTCCTGCATGAACCGCCATTCAACATTTAATTTACATCACACAAAAGGATAAACATAGAATTATCATGGAATAAGTATATCAACATACATGGACTACAATAAAGCATAAAATTAATAACATACGATCTAAAAATAAAATGATAGACGACGTTGTTGTTCTTTTTGGTCACGCTGGTGCCATTGATTGAATTCGTTTGACAATTCATTGATTCGATCTAAAAACGAATCATCGATATTAGCGGGCGTCTGACTATTCCCAAATCCCTGAGTGTTAGTGTTTTGTTGTGTTCCCAGTCCAAAAAAAAAAAAAAAAATTACAGCAAACTCAAACAATAAAAATTAAAAATTAGGTTTAAATGTTTAATACATCATGATAATCAAAACTTTATCACGATTTTCACATCTTTTCGAAAAATCATCATTTTTCAAAAAATTCGATCATGGATAAAAAGAAATAAAAAAAAAAGTACAGCAAATTTTCAAAAAATTCGATCATGGATTAAAAAAAAAATTAACAAATTTTCAAAAAGTTCGATCATGGATTAAAAAAAAAAATTCATAAATTTTCTAAAAATTCGATCATGGATTACAAAAAATTCGATCATGGATTACATAAAATTCGATCATGGATTACATAAAATTCGATCATGGATTACATAAAATTCGATCATGGATTACAAAAAAAAAAAAAAACATAAAAAAACATAAAATTCGATCGTGGATTACAAGAACAAAAAAAAACAATTCCATCATGGATTACAAAAAATTCAATCATGGGTTACAAAAAAAAAAAAAACACAAAAAATTCGATCAAGGATTACAAGTAAAAAAAACAAACATTTTGATCATGGATTACAAAAAAGTTGATCATGGATTACAGAAAATTCTATCATGGATTACAAAAAATTCGATCATGGATTACATAAAATTCGATCATGGATTACAAAAAAGTCGATCATGGATTACAGAAAATTCTATCATGGATTACAAGAAATTCGTTCATGGATTACATAAAATTCGATCATGCATTACAAAAAAAAAAAACAAAAAAAAACAAAAAATTCGATCGTGGATTACTAAAAAAGAAAAAAACAATTACATCATGGATAACAAAAAATTCAATCATAGATTACAAAAAACTCTATCATGGGTTACATAAAAAACAAAAAACAAAAAATTCGATCATGGATTACAAAAAAAAACAAACATTTCGATCATGGATTACAAAACATTCGATCATGGATTACAAAAAATTCTATCATGGGTTACAAAAATAAAAAATAAAAAATAAAATTCGATCATGGATTACAAGAAAAAAAAACAAACATTTTGATCATGGATTACAAAAAATTCGATCATAGATTACAAAAAATTCTATCATGGGCTACAATAAAAAAAAAAAAAAAAAAAAAAAAAAAAAAAAAAAAAAAAATTTGTTCTTCACATAGTCGTTTTACATAAGCGATTTTAACTCAAAAATTCACCTCCAAGTGAATAAATTACATCCAATTGACTATATTTTCTGATAAACAACAATATAAGGAATCAAAAACCTAAATTTTTAACACATTATTTCTAATATATCATGAAAACAAAATCAAAAGGCGGAAAAAAAAAAAAAAAAAACAGCGGAATTTTTTTCCCCTGACATCTCACTGTTCATATCAAATTTCTTGCTGTAATTGACCAGATTACGTAAAATTAAAAATTTTAAATCATACTAGACACAATAAAGATTAAAAACCCTAATTATTGAACTCATTTTGTTCAAAATATGCCATGAAATAAATCAAATGGCGGAAAAACAAAAAAACCCAAAGTTCTTACCTGTTTTTGTGAACCGAAGCCTTCAATCTCCAAAAAAGTCTGTTTTTCTCAACGATTTTCACAAATTAGTAACAAAATCTTTTGATTCACAGCTTTAAGATCAATATGCCTACAGATTTTGAAAGATTCATGCCCTATTTGGCATGAAATTTCAAAAATGGCGGAAACCCTAAACCCCGAATTTTTCTTGATCCAAAAACAACCAATTTTTCCACCATTAAATCGTTAAAAAAGCTGAATAAAGCTGTTTACAGCCTGAAAAACAGATCACGTGCCGAAAAAAACAAAAAAAATGATCAAAAAATGACAAATTTGAAAAAAATCCGTGAAGAACACTGTGCAACCCGTGTTCTTCACGGACTCGCCGATTCCGCACAGTGAATCGGCGAGTCACTGTACGGAATCGTCCGGTTCTCTCTAGAACCGGACGATTCCCGATTTTTGAACCGATCCGGTCCCTTTTTCGTGAATTCCGAGTCGAACCGCCCGGTTCGACTCGGCGATTTTTAAAACGCTGCGAGGGGCTATAAAGAAAGGGAAATGTTTCTATGTGGCCCCAACAACATATATGAGTTATATATGACCCCACTTCTTCGCACTTTAATTTGAATTGAACGGCTTCATACCCTAATGTCACGTCAAATATTATTTTATTTTTTATTTGTTTTTACAAAATATTTTTGCATAAAATTTTGAATGTCCCATCATAAAACTAAAACGAACTTGAAAAAAATAAAAATAAAAAATTTATATAAAAATAAATCACCAAAATACCCCCATGATTTATATAAATCACTAAAATACTCCCGTAAATTTCAAAGGTATTCTGGTAATTGTTCATCATCAAAAATATTTTATTATATTTTATTCTTGCGTCCTTATCAGATCTGCCCCTATTCCATATATTCATTTCCCAAATTTTTGCTTTAAAATGATTTATAAAATAAAAATAAAAAATCTGAACCATCTGATCTGTTAAAAGCCAATGTGACTAAAGCCATCGTAACTATCTACTTAGGTCTATGGCTGAGACTATATACTATATCTATATATATATATATATATGAGTAGGGTCACATAAAAAGCCTTCCAAGAAAAAAAATGTCATATCTAAAACTAGTTAATTGTGTCCAAAAGTTTCTAACAGGAAATTCATGAAAAAAATAAAATACACTTTCCACAATGTAACCCATCTCAACTATTCCAACAATTTAACAATTTATCCCATCTCCACTAGTCCGGTCAGTGTGTATTTAGATGAATATTATGAAATCAGATCAAAAGACGGGTAAAATGTTGAATAGCTGATCTCGTGTATTTTGGCAAAATTCTTCTTCTTTTAATGGTAAATGTACACCATACAATGATTTTCATAATGGCGCCAACGAGTGCTCACAACGAAGGTTTAAAAACACCAATCCGGATCAAAACTGGCCGATCTAGATAGAAAATCGTTGGGAGCAAACCAATTCCCACTTAATATAACGAACTGGCCGGTTCCTTAATATTTCATGATGAAGCTTGCTCAGAAACTATCATATATGTTTGCTACCGGACAAAAAGTATGAAATGGGCCATCCAAGTATCAAATTTTGAACTGAAGTGCTAAAAAGCCAATAAGACAATTTGGCATTTAGTATCATGTGATCAAGAGCACAATCATCACTGACAGGGTGAAGGAAACGAGTATAGGCTGCTGAGGACTGTACAGTCTAAAACTAACATGAAATATGTATTAAATAAATTCAATGAAGGGTTATTTACAAAAAATCAAAAGGGGTATATGCTTTCCAGTAAGCTGCATTTCCTGATCCTGATGTCCGTGCTGCGTTGATCTTTCGAGACCACGACATCGCAGCACTGTCTTCTTGCTGCCTGCTCAAGAAAGCCAAAGAACAGTTAGCAACAAAGGTCAAGAATAGAAGAAAAATAAAAACAAAGCATCACACCAATATCCCTCGAGAGTTTCAGTAATGTTTTGGATTTTCTTTAGAGTGTGAAGTTTGGGATTCAATCAAAATCCCCATTTGTTCCATATCTTAATACATACGATCAGAATATCTTATTAACCCACCTAACACAAAGGATATCTATGTTAAATGTGGTTAATTAATTGCTTGTACTAGGATTTCCTTGCATCTTCATTGTCCCTTTCCTCTCAGCATATTTCTATCCCTATAGTCTACATACAAGTTTTTCAAGCTTGCACCAGCATCAGGATTTAACCTCTTGGTGTGCAATCATAATGGTGGCTAAACTTAAACCTTAATGAAGAAAGAGAATGTAACCAAGAAAAAGGGTTAGTTCCAACTTCAAACAACACCAGTTCTATCCTTTCAACATGGTCATTAAATTTATCTATCGAATTCAAACAATCAGTATTTTCTTCTAAATTTATTTAAACTATAGCACATAGAAGTTAGTATTTCAACTGACAATTCAAATCAAATATCAAAGGGATCCAATTTAATGAAAACCATAATTACATTGTACACTAATCCACAACCAGTATGGCAACAAATAATTTGGATTGTCCTAAAAAGTTTGAAAATCATAAATTCAGATATTGAAAAAGAAAACTACGCACTAATCCGGATACTAAAAAGGAAACCAAAGAGTAGAAAACAGTCAATGCAATAACATACCTTCTGCCAATCCCCTGGCTCCATCTTCTCCGAGGAAACCCTGACCATTTGAAGCTCAAATGAAGGGTACCCACTCTCTTTACAAATCTTTGAAGGATCCGACGAGTATCTCTTATAGGTCGTTGAGAGCCTCCTCGACCCATTTCTCCCCACCTCTTTCAAGAAGAAAACCGCTGGCTTATTGCAAGGGTCAGCATCTATAGGCCTAGTGTTAAAGGTAAAAGGCTCACTTTGATAAGTTCTCCACGTCTTAAAAGTTTGGAAAGGTTTCTCAAGAATATTGGGTAAGACAATAGATGGGTAAATTTGAACAGTATAGCCCCAAGAGACTGAGACTGACCATTTGAGTTCAGGTTCATAGCATAAGGTTTGTTGAAGGATTCGACCTGGGTCGGTTTTAGAGGCTTGGATTAGGGTCTGAAGAGAGGCTAGTTGGGTTTGACCAGGGAATATGGAGCTTACATAGTCGAGGTGGTGTAATGAGACAAGTGGTGCGACTGGGTGAGCAGCGAGAAGACCGTAGGGCTCACCACGAATATCCACCTGCAATATTTGAGAACCAAATTTCAGGTGCACAATGTCCATCAACAAATTTCAGGCGCACTAAGGCAATATTACCCATTTCTTTTGTGCAGCAGAGTACTATACAGAAGTGGTGCATGGTGAGACCACAAGCAGCCATGTCTGTTCAGATCAACAATACTTATTGATGATGGATATACCTCAATGTCATTGTACTAAATTATTGGTGTATGCATTATTAAAAAATTGCAGAACCGACCCAAGGTCACCCAAGTTTGCATGGAATAAGTGGGCAGGCTATTCTGGTTTGAGGAACCTTGCCCCAACTCTTGAAATAAGCTTGGAATTGCCCTACTCCCCCTTCTCTTGAAATTTTTAATTTATTTCTATTTCACTCCAACTCGTGAATTGCCCGAGTCAGATCAGTGGGCTAATAATTGGCTCCCTTGCGATTCAGGGTCGAATTCCAAACTTTAAGACCCTGTTCTAATAGTATAAACCATGTGGAGATTAGATGCAGTTGCTAATGGAAAAACCACCATAGTGCTCAAACATAGAAATCACTGATGTTACTTTTTTGCTTTTTCTCGCCAACAGACCACGCTCCAGAGTAATCCACTCCCGTGGGCAAAACCCATTATAGGAATATTGTTAGGACACCAAACTTTGGGGATATGACCTCTTTAACCCCACCATCAAACTCAAGGCCAAACAGGGAAAAAAAATACGAAAAGAACTCTGAATTGGGCAGGAAAAAGACATCTGAAGATTGAGCAAAGACCATCAATTTTTGGATAGTTCCATTTTTTTTTACGTTTTTTTCTAACCGGTGATTCTTAGGTGGATCCCAAAATTTGAGAACTAAAAGGTCTTTCACCTAGGAGGAGGAAGTGTGACCCACCATTTGGGATTGAAAAGATCTTTTGAGAGCACATGAGGGAGCAAATGTGTCCCACTATTTGAGATTGATATCTTCGCTTTGAGGAGCAAGTGTGGCTTGTGGTACCCAAAATTTGAGATGTAAAAAGTCTTTCGCTTGAGGGACTAAGTGTATTGTGTGCTCCCCTAGGACCATGACAGACATGCCCTACAGTAAATACAAAGTTACCGCGAACAAAAAATTTACTAAAGATTCAAATTTTTTGACAAATTGGATAGAAATTCTCTCACAAACTAAAACGCTCTATATATATATATATATATATATATATAAATAAAAAAAATAAAAGCACTTTCAGAATTTCAGCCATTTGTGCCAAAAGTTGCGCTTGAGCGCTAAAAAAATGAAATTGATGATAAACTCAAATTCAAATGAGATTTCGGAGAAATTCAAATCCCAAACACGAATATTCAAACATATGAACCACTCCAGCATCGATCGCGATCCACACGACCACTGACAAAGCAAGACCGTGTCAGTTTGAATCAGGACCGTCCATCCAGAGAGGACTGCAAAACAAGAAAAACTTTTAAGATGGTGGCCCCCACCACCAGATACGCGGATCCACGTGTCCACTAACATCGTGCGGCGCACGAAATTCCAGGAGAGAAGATTTCGTTGGGGAGAAAATGGGAAGAAATACAAGCCCAAGATCCTCTTTCAAAAGAAAGAAAAATATGAGATTTCCACGTCGTTTCGATCTAGCACATTCCACACCATTTATCTTTTTGTGGATGTGGATTTTTTTTTTTTTTGTTCTTTTCTTTTTTATTTTTTTTTATTTAGTAAGTTAACTGCCATGAACTGCAAAGGAAAAGAAAATCCAACCCTTTGTTCAAGTGACGAAATGGGGGACAACAAACAAGGGAAACGCGCTCGGTGATTAATAAACCGGACTGGAAATTGTAACCTACAGTTTAAGTGGGACCTGAGCCGCAGGGTCGGTCTTTGAAGATAGGGAGTAGAGGCAGGAGGATCCCGATGTTTCCTTTGGATCAAAGAAAGACTGGCGAAATCAAATCTACAATGGTATTGCAAGAAGTTTAGTACAAATAGGAAAGGGGGGGCGATGTTTTAGAATTTAGATCAGGGGTAGATTGTTCGGTTATAAATTTGTGTGAGATGGCTAGATCGGTGTCATATTAGGGTTTGGATCGATGTGAGTCCAGTAATTGAAAAATATTTAAAAATAAATAAAACAATATAAAATAAAATAAGACTTTATAAAGCAGGAATTGAATGGGACTTAAAAAATAAATATTAAATAAACTTAAGACAAAAAATAATAATTATAAGAAGAGTGGTTTTAAGGGAACCGGGCCCATCTCAAAATAGATTCGATCGCAGAGTTCCAAACAACCCCACCCACAACGAAACGAAAAGGGGGTTCATGAGTGAGAGGACCCGGGCCTGCACCCTCCACATATGCGGAAAGAAAACAACGCTATCCTTCACAAAGGGTACGTGTACTCATTAAAACAAGTGAATCCAAATGCCACCTCAAAAACGGGATGCTAAAGATGCCATTTGTCACACTTGTACATATTATTATATCAAATTAAACAGAAAAGATGCCTATGGTTAAATCCATGCCTAAACAAAGTTTTCATTAAAAACCAGAACACCGGCAAAAAAAATCAAAACACCAGGACAAGGGGAAAAAATTAACGAGTCCCCAATGTTTAAGTTTACATTATAATAAGTTTACATTATAAAACTACGAAATCGAAGAAAAAAAAAAATCATCCATCATCTTGAGATAGGTTATATGAATCAAACCAGATCGGCTGCTGTATCATCATAAGTCCAATTCATTTCAAAAATTTACATTATTGAAAGGGCAAAACATGATGGGACGAAAACGACAGGAGGAAACCAATTGCAAATGTTTAAGATGACGAGAAAACATGGGGAACGTGACATTCCCTACAAAGCTACACCCACCTCTTTATTAAAATCCGAGAAGATCGATATCATCCAACCTTTCAAATTTCAAAAAAAAAAGTTTGAGGAAAAGTGGATGACATTTCATAGTTAAGGCTCTTTGCATGCCCTCAATATTTAATCGAAGGCGATAAATTCAGCTGAAAATTTTGGGCGGAGATTTAAACCGACACACGAAACCTACAAATTACCTAACGCAAAGAACCTAAACTTCTCCAAAATTTCGGTTCCCTCGTAGTCAAACTGGATGCCGAAACTTCCCGAATATCAGTTCCTAGCTATTAAAGCTACAGAATAACCTCCTTGTAAAATATTTACACAAAGTTTAACTACAAATTGTAATAACCTTAAAGGAACCATTTTTTTAGTAAATAAAAACCCAGAGTAAAAACAGAGTGGAGAGAGAGAGAGAGAGAGAGAGAGAGAGAGAGAGAGAGAGAGAGAGAAACCCATATAGTGGAAAAAAAATTAATCAGGAGAGAGCAGCAAGAAATTGAATGAGAGAGAGAGAGAGAGAGAAACCCATATAGTGGAAAAAAAATTAATCAGGAGAGAGCAGCGAGAAATTGAATGAGAGAGAGAGAGAGAGCGCAATACCCACGAAAACAAGAAAAGCAGAGGATATAGAGAGAAACGTAGCAAGTTTAGAGAGGGAAAGAAAGATGGATAGAGAGAGAAACACAGCAAGTTTAGAGAGGGAAAAAAAGAGGCATACCTGGTGGAAACCAGGCTCGCGAGTAAGCGGCACCCCCATCTCGCTCATGCAGGCCCTAATCCTCTCATCGCTGCCATAGAAGAAGTTGTATCTCTCGATACACCGGTCCAGTATGGTGACTAAAGCAGCTGCCAAAGGGTAACTAATCGCGAATCCACCCCCGCCGAACGCCATACCGTACGAGTGTATGATATCCTGCTCCACACTCTCTGAATTCCCCCCAATATAATACATCTCCTCGTGATTATATTTCCCCAAAACCTCCGCCAAATTCTCAGTGAAAAAGACGGTGTCGTCGTCGCCCATAACAAACCACCTAATTCCATCGAGCCCCAGAGCGAAGCTCTCTAAAACTATTCGTGCTATTCTAATGGCCGATCTCGAACCCCATGCGTTTGTGTACGGGAACTTTGATGTATCACCGGAAATTTTGAATTTCGGCAAAGTTTTCGGCCAGATTTCATTTTCCTCTGGTTTTTCGTCGAGCCATACAAAGCCTCTGGTTTTTCCGGGTTCCCACCAAAGTTCTGTGTATCCTTGCCTCTTCTGCCATGTCTTTGCAGAACCTCCAATACCAAAGAGGAGATGAGAAAAATTAGTCTTTATGTTTTTCTCTGTAACAATACCTGGAGAGAGAACAGGGGGATCAGGGTTAGGGTTAGGGTTAGGGTAGGGAACAGGGGGATCAGGGTAAGGGCTTGGGCTAGGGTTTGGGGCACCGGAGTTGTGGCTGGAGAGCTCCCCAGAAAAGTTGAGTATGATAGTTTTCCGGCCAATATAGGAGGGTAGGAGACGAGGAGAACATTGAGAAGGGTTTTTGAGGCAGGATTGATTGAAAAAGGCGAGGTAAAATACAGAACAGAAGGAAATGAGGAGGACAAAACCGACCGTTCTTTTGAACCCTTTCCACCATAGCTCGCGGCAATTTTCCACTGGATAAACACCGGATTTGCACCGGAAAAACCAGAGGTCCTTCTCGCTCCCCATAGAGAGAGAAAGATGAGCAGGAGAAGAGACAGTAACAATGAAGTTCACGCCGTTTATAGTAAATAAATCGTTGTTTTCCAAAAGCGAAAAGAGGCTTGAATTGCACAGCGTTAGTTTTGAGGATTACAATACGCCATTAAAGGATCACTCCAGTTATAAAGGAGTCTATGAGTCACCTCCTCTGTATCTAATAAAATATGCAGAGCTCTTGGTTATTTCTGTGCAAAAATAGATGAGTACGAGCAAGCTTTCATAGGGCTTTGAAGGGGGCATTAAACCCTAAAGAAGTCCTTCCACTGAAGGACTAAATCTAATTAATTCCAGACACCCAGCAGCCCTGGCTGCTCTGAATCCCTAATCTGCCATACAGAAACCCTAATCCGCCGTGAAAGCTCCTTATGCTTCCTTTCCACCTGCAAAATTCGGCTTTTTTCTCTCTGACCTCGTGTCCGAACACTAGACAGAAGAAAATGCCTCTTCAGAGGTTATCAATTCGCCATCAATGGGAAAAAACCAAAAAAGCAAACCACAGAGGTTCTTGTGATTCATTCCCAAACCAGTTCGAATCTCCGGTATTGCGATGCCGCAAAACGGGAGATGTAGGCGTAAAACGATGGCTTTCCCGCCGGAAAACGGGGCAGAGCGTTTCAAAAAAACTGTCTCCGGCTGATTGAAACGTGGTGGATATTCAGTATATAAAAGAGCTGTCGACGCACAGCTGGCGGTCGATAATGACGTGGCGTGTTTTTATTGGAAGAGTAACGCGAAGCCCGGTCAACCGGTGAAATTGGAGGGACGGGTTTTGTTTTCCGGTTAAAATTGGAGGAAACTCCGCCAATTAACGGATAAAAGTTAAAATTTATGCATAGGGCATACCTCTTAGGAAGGGTGTCTTTGTCTTTTTATTTGGCTATTGCGGAATATTTTGGTCATTTTTTAATCTTCTTATCAACCGGCCTTGACGCAGCGGTTTTTTTCAAGAGATTGACGATATTATTCCCCTGCCATTATCTTATATGCTTAAATTGCCCTCAAAATTTTCTAATTAAGAAATCATTTTTACAAATAATTATGGTCGGTAAGTTATAGGTACCTGAATTGGGAAGTGTATTGAAGAAAGTTACCCCGAATTCACCCGACTTTTCTTAAAAAAGTGTTCTCTTAAAATGGAAGGCTGAGTGTGTGTGACTCATTAGGCTTAAGAGTTTATAGAAAATTATTTGGAACTCCGTCACTTATTTTAAGCTGTCCGATTTGACATTCAGTGGTTAGCATTAGTTTTGACTTTCTTTTTTAAGGTGTTCGGTTTGTATAGAGGCTAGCCTCTGAACAATCAAATTAGAGCTTTCCTTCAAATGGTTTCGAAAAATGTAGTTTTGATATTTAAAATTTTTGTGATAGCTTTAAAATATATTTTAATCTTTATTTATAAATTTTAAAGCTTATAAAATAGTGTAGATCAATAGATCCATGAAAATCTAGAAAATTGATCGTCAAAAAATGTGTTATAAAATACACTATTTTCAAAACTTGAAATCTTTTTTTTTTTTTTAATATCTATGCATCTTGATGCCGAGATTATTAATTTGAGGATGTTTAGGTATCAAAACAACCTCTTCTATTGGAATTTTTGAAGCAGGCTCAAATTTGATTGTTTAGTGTCTCGGTTCTATATAATTTTTCCTATAGTAAACAATCCCTTTTTTTTTTTGGGTGTAGTTTTGCATAATTTTGTTTGCATTAAAAATATATTTTTATATCAATAGTTTTAAGTTTTGAGGCCGATATTTACCCTTTATGGGGTTGGCGCATGGGTGGTTTAGGCCCTTCACTTCTATTATTAACATATCAAGAAAAAAAAAAAAGATCGGACATCCATCAAAATGGACGGACTATGTTTGTAACAATCCTAAACTTTTGAAAAAAAAAAAAAAAAAAAAAAAAAAGAAGAAGAAGAAGAAGAAAATAAACTTTTAATACATGATGATTCGTTTGAACATGATGGTCCTTAAGGACCATCTCTACTTTCCAAAGCTTTTCGTTTAAAAGCTTCTTTGCGCTTGCCACGTCCACTAAAGGACATGGGCTTTAGTCGTTTAAAGCTTAACCTAACGCTTACACCTGTAACGTAATAAAAGAATAAAATAATATATTAGTAGAATTTAAATTCAGAGAGATGAAGACTCCTACCTTAGAAAACTTATGAGATTTTTCTCTCTGGTCGAAACACAGTGAACTCCTCTCTCTAGCCGAATTTTTATCGGAAGCTCCTTCTCAAGTATTTGTAGGTAAGTGACATCGTCTTCTTGAAAAATAGTCTATTTTTAATAAATAGTGATATTTCGGTCCAGGATCTTTATTTTATAAGTTTTGCGTGTAAGTGACATCGTCTTCCTGAAAAATAGTCTATTTTTAATAAATAGTGATATTTCCGTCCAGGATCTTTATTTTATAAGTTTTGTGTGTAAGTGACATCGTCTTCCTGAAAAATAGTCTATTTTTAATAAATAGTGATATTTCCGTCCAGGATCTTTATTTTATAAGTTTTGTTTGTAAGTGACATCGTCTTTCTGAAAAATAGTCTATTTTTAATAAATAGTGATATTTCCGTCTAGGATCTTTATTTTATAAGTTTTGTGTGTAAGTGACATCGTCTTCCTGAAAAATAGTCTATTTTTAATAAATAGTGATATTTTCGTCCAGGATCTTTATTTTATAAGTTTTGTGTGTAAGTGACATCGTCTTCCTGAAAAATAGTCTATTTTTAATAAATAGTGATATTTCCATCCAGGATCTTTATTTTATAAGTTTTGTGTGTAAGTGACATCGTCTTCCTGAAAAATAGTCTATTTTTAATAAATAGTGATATTTCCGTCCAGGATCTTTATTTTATAAGTTTTGTGTGTAAGTGACATCGTCTTCCTGAAAAATAGTCTATTTCTAATAAATAGTGATATTTTCGTCTAGGATCTTTATTTTATCAGTTTTATGTGTAAGTGACCTCATTGTTTCGAAAAATAATTCATTCTTTTTAAAAATAAAATGAAATAATTATTTCTGCTTATTATCATGAATTTTAGGCGCGATAAATTTTATGCGCACGTGACCTCATTATCTTGAAAAATAATCTTTTTGATAAAAATTGTGATATTTTATCTATGTTAGAAATTTTGAATGTTGTACATTAGAAAAATAAATTTATTTATTTTTCTTGTTTATTGTTAGAAATAAATGTGATATTTCTGCTTTTAGTAAAATTGTGATATTTCTTTCTACTGTTTTGAATATTTAGACATTGTAAAATTCATGTGCAAATGACTGCCTTATTATTTAAAAAAATTGACATTTTTGCAATTGATTATAGTATTGTTGTGAAATGTTTATTTGTGGATTGATATCCCATAAATTGTGATAATTCCGTATTCTTGAATTTTTATAAGAGTTTTTCTATACATATTAAATTGGCAATTATGCTAGAATGCCTTTACAAACTGCTACCTTTCTAAATTTGAACCCAAAATATTTGATTGGTTATTTTTGAAATGTTATATAGAGTGATTGTTAATAATGGTTTAAGTGAAATTCATATTAATGATTTTAGTGATATGTTGACTACATGATATTGCTGCTTTCGAATGTTTAAAGAGATTTAGAAATAATTTAAGTATGCAAGTGGACTCATCCGGTTCGCCGGTGAGGTATAAGTGGACATATCTAGGACGCCGGTAGGGATTAAGTAGACTCATCCGGTACGCTGGTAAGGTATAAGTGGACCTGCAGGGATTAAGTGGACCTATTTGGGACGCCGATAGGGATTAAGTGGACCCATCAGGACGCTGATGGGGTATATAGGTGACCTACTTGGGATGCCAGTAGGGTATTTTGTGAAATCCTTTGAATTATGCACCACCGTTAAAGTGTTATATGCATTTCAATTATTCGGATTATACTTAATTATGCATTTATTGAAAGTGAAACTGTTGATGCATTTCTGTTAATAGATCTCATTTTGGAAAATATTGATATCTTTCAATCATGATTATTTTTAGGATTATGATGATCACTTACTGAGTAGCCAAACTCATCAAACTATGGTAAACATTTTTTCAGGATAACTACGAATCCATTTTGAGTGCTAGTCAAGATCAACCTTGGAAGATACTGTTGTTGTGCTAGCTTTATTTATTTATTTTGTAAGACCCCGCCACTGTAAATTTGTCCTATCAATAGATGTATATATGTTTTGTATGTCACATCTCAGGAACAACAGTATTGAAAATTCTTGGGGTGTGACAATGTTAATCAAACATAATCAACGATTTCCCCTCTTTAGCCTGATTCAAATCTCTTTTTACAGCGATGGTCTGGATGCTACACACGTGTGCAGATTTTGACTCTAATAAACACCTATTTTTCTAAGTGCGATGCTGGAGTATAAGCCTATTGGCTTGTGTAATTTTTTTTCCTTTTATAAGAGGTTTTATTTGTCTAAGTATTTTTATGACTTCAATTTATAATTTTTTTCCTTTGGTTTTATTTATCTAAATGTTTTTATGATTTCTATCGCTTATTTTTAAAAAAGTTGAAGAAAGTACTATTTTATGCCTCTAAATTGTTGTTCCCATGTCGTTTTTTACGTGGCCAAGATAAAAAAAATAGCAATTTTGATGACGTGATTTACTGAAGTTGCCATGAAGTATCACAAGGACAGAGCTCATTGGACAGAAAATATGACAACAATTTAAAACGACATTAATCTAAGGCAAAAAAAGTTCATTAATGATACAATGAAGTCACGATTTACGATTTAATCCGTGGTCCAGAAAGTGCTAGAAAAAGGTTCATGAACATGTTGAGAATTGATGTCTTGTATTTTGAGGAAATAGATCTGTCAAGGTGGAGTCCAAAGGACGACTCCGAAGGGCCGTTCATAGGGTATTTTAGTAATTTGTACCATCTACCTAGGATTATATATTGTTGCGATGGGGTTCTTTTAAGGGTCAGAAGAAAAAACGGAGTTTTTTTTGTTATACAAAAATAAAGAGAAGTGAGAGAAATAGAAGTATTGTATTCCTATTCTCCATTACAAATAAATAAGCTCACATCTCGCCATGGATATATACACGTTGTCGAACCACGTATATCTTTGTGTTGTGGTTAGTTGTTTCTTTACGTTGTGGTTGGTTGTCTCTTTCTTTTGTATTTGTTTCTTTTTTTTTGTTTCTTGAATTGTTTTTCGTTTCTAGATAACATAGTACAAATTTAAAAATAAAATCATGGCTCATCTATTAGAGAACCTGAATTTAGGAATTTGTTTGCATCAATGCTTAAAAGACCAGTGATTTGGAATGGGAATGGGTCAAGATCCGACCTAATTATTTGTTGGAATTGGGAATAAGTCTAGTTCCATTAGAGTCACTCGATTTCATTAGGGAACCGGGAAATCTAGACCGTTCATTTGCGTAGTTCCTACACAATTTTTTTTTTTTCCTTATTATTATTATTATTATTTATCAATTCTCACAAATTGGTCCAATCCACCAATCCGCACCAGATTCTCAGATGGCCGACTCACCTGGGTTTTAAAACAATGGTTTGCAATTTATTAGGGAATGTGTAATTTTTAAAGGGCAGGGCCCAAGCTGGTCAGGCCAGCTCTAAAAATATAGGGTCAGGCCATGGCTAGCTGTCCCAGCCCTCATTTTTCTTTTCTTCTATTTTTAGTTTTTTTAAAAAAGTTCTAGCCCATCATAGCCCTTTTTTGCATTGAGAGGGCTAGGGACAAGGCAAAGCCAGAGCCTCTTTGGCCCAATCAAGGTTGGGTCCGGCCCTGGTCCAGCCCGTTGCCGGCCCTAACATGGTGTGTGGTTTTGTGTTCAAAGCTTCAAGCATTAGGTTTTATGGGGTAGTTGTGAACATTGACACTCTTCAATGGCTCTAATTAAGTGGATTAATACCAAATTTTACTCGATTAAGGATTTTTTCTTATTCTTTTATTCGATAAGCTAAAAAAGACATCCCGGCGAGCCATTCCTTAAGCTGCGCCCTTAATAGTGGTTTCTCATCTCACGCGACTGATTCAGCTAAAAAGTAAGACTGAGTTTTAATGGTACGGTTAGAAAATGGAGCATCCAAACGGAGGCCTAATCCAAAATGCAGTAGAACGGAGTATGGAGATCAAGACGAAAATGCAAGATACATGTTACCAACAAACCTGGTGTATGATTTGGTATCATGCATAAAACATGTTACCCAAAATCTCCTCTATTGGTAAATGCATTTCTCTTGTAATCAATCGGTATCTTTGTATTTTTTAATGGTAAGGAGTGATCAAACGTGGGTATAATATCTTTATAATGTAAATGGATACAATAATCACAATCATTATCGATTGTTAGATATGAAATCCAGGTGGCTAGGAGAGTTTTGTTGATTAGGACTAGTTCATAAATTTTTTTTTTTCGAACTATGTCACACACTTTAAGCTGTCAGATTTTACGTTAGATGACTACATATAATTGTGATCTTCTTGTACAAAAAGTAATAGGTACGGTTTCTATAAGGTTGCAACCTTAAACAATTGAATTAAGGCACACCTAAAATTTTTATCATAACATATATTTTTGTTATAAAAAATTCTTAATATTATCTTAAAATTTATTTTCATACCTAATGAGAATATGACGCATGCTAACCACGTCCTTGCCATTAGACCGTCCATATGAGAATCTTGAAAATCTTGAAAATAGACGGTCTATTTCTACAATATGCAGGTTGCCAGCATGCCAACCAAGTCCTTTCCAAAATAAGTTAACTTCGTTTATGGAACAATAGTTAAGGTAAAGTGCATCCTTGCTATCTATTGTTCTTTTTTGTTTAAAGAAAAGTATATAATGAGAATATTTACCTTTGGTACATATGAGTTTTGAAATATTTCCCTTAAAATTTTTAAGGACAAGTAAAAACTCCTAACATTATCTCTTCCATAAATTTGGCTAGATAAGGTTAATTTCCTTACTATATAATCTGAGGTATGGTTATCTTCTTTCTTATTTGTTTGTTTATAAAAATAAATAAAAAAATAAAAAATAATATAACCACGAAAATGAGATATCTTTTTTATTAAGAATCTCATTGTCATTTGGAAAAGATAATCCTTTTACCATGGGTGCAGACCTTATCCTTATACCATGGGTGCAGACCTTAGTCATAGGCTAATAAACCGGGTCAAAAGTAATTATGTTGATCACTAATGTCATCTCAGTCACTTGGAGCTCTCTCTCAAACATATATAGTATATTTTATTGACTTCCAGTGGAGCTTTCCCTCTTTTCTTAGTCGACGAATTTCAATGCCTTCTATCTCTTTGATCTTTTTAATCTCCTCTCTCATAATATACCTCCATGACTTGTTCTGCTCCACCCACTTTCCCAATTGAAGATTCCATTTTCAACTTATGAAAGCTTGTTACCTTCTTACTAGTCTTCCACTCTCTATCTAAATGCCAATTCCTTTCTTAATCACTCCCAGTTCCCATGGCTAGGGCTGGCACCGGGCTGGGAATCATTTGGGCTAGCTCTGGCTCTGAGGTGGCCCTGGTTGGTCGCCCTGGTTCCCATAGGCTAGGCGTGGACCACGCTGAAGAGGGCGTGGACCACGCTGAAGAGCGCGTGGCCTAAGCCTAGCCAAGGCTTTGAGCTGTCTATGTGGGGATTGGGCTAGGCCGGCCTAACCTAATCCACTCGAAGGAAAAAGAAAAACAAAAGGGCAACATGCACCTGATCGAGCTGTCGTTTAGGGGTGGCCATGGACCTGGCGAGACCCGAGATCAGATGGGTATACCTGACCTCGAGTCCGGGCATGGGTCCAAATTTTGGACTCGAATACTATTCAAGTTTGGGTCCACCCGGACCCGTACCTGTAATCGTAGGGTATATGATGATAGTCATGTATCTTTAGGCACATACTAGGTGTTCATATTGTCACAATATTGGTAACATTTACAGTATTATTAGCAAAAAAAAAAACAAAAAAACTCATAGTCATAGAGTGGCAATAAATCCAACCAGACCTCGAACCCGACGGGTCTAGGTACCGATCCAAATTTTGGGCCCGAATACTATTCGGGACTGGCTCCAGCCGAACCTGATCCGTCGCCACCCCTACTAGCTTTGTTATGGTCCTCGCCCAGGCCGGGCTTAGCCCGTGGCCCGCGGCATCCCTGCCCTGCCCCGGCCCTATGGCCCCTACCCACATCCTCTTTCTCTCCGGGACGAATTGAACCCCGACTTATGAAAAAGGCTGTTCACTCCTTTTCCACAATGCCCTGACTTTCAAAGGTGGTTCCCGTTCTCTTTTAGAATCCCCTTTTCCACTATCCACTTTTGCTTTCCGATTATACTTCCTTTTCTCTTTCTCTAAAGATACCTTTCTATTGTGATCTCCGCTTAGCATCCAATTAATATTTTGCAACGCGTTTCATTCTTGATCATTTCCAAAATGTACTTTATTTTTAGTAGTTTCTTTTCCCTCTCAACAATTTCACTTTATTTCATGATATATTGTGCCAATCATTGAGACACAAACTTTACCTACGTAATCAAGGACTTTCATTTTCCTTTTAGCAACATGTTTTATCACTTACTTCCTAAAATTCATTGAGCACTTTTTAGATCCCCAAACCACCATGCAAGATTATTGTGTATGCCCAGGGAGATCGACTTGTTCGGTCCAGGTCCAGGTCCGGCCGAACCCTGACCCAACCGGACCCTACCCAAAAATTAAAATAATATCTATGTATTGAACTATATTTTAAATATATTTTATATATTAGAACCCGAAAAATATTACCGGTTCCGGATTCGATCGGACCTGGACTTGAACGCGAATAGTATTCGGATCCAAGATTTGGACCCAGACCTAACCTGCCAGGTCCAATTTTTGAACCCATACCTGGATATGGTCAACCCCTCACTTCTCAAGTCTATTGCGACCCCTAAAATCACCAAACTTCCTATACTTGATTATAGTGTATAACCAAGGAGGGACGGAGAGAGAAGTTGCTTTAAGTCACTCCAACCATAAGAGAGAATTTTTTTTTGAAATATTAATGGGGAGTTTTAACAATATACCCATACTATTTAAACATTTTACCGATTTACAGTAATTCTAAATCACTATCATGTGTATTTTATTGGGTATTATGAAATTAAATTAAACAATATAGGTAAAATGTCACGTTGTTGAACTTTTATAGGTAATTTCATAGGAAATGTAAACAATGCGATTGTTTACTTTTCATGCAAAGATGTCACAATCATCATTATTTGAAATGGTGAGGTTGAAAATGTATCACTATTTAGGAACACAGTCTAAAATAAAAGTTTTCAAATGTTGTGATGTATTTTCATTTATTGGATTTCACACTCATTGGGTAAAAATAATTGTGACCTCCTTGTATACAATACTATTTTTATAAAAAATCGTACACCATGAGACTGTTTATTTTTAGTACCAAGAGATCACAATAATTTTTAGCCATTATATGTAAAACCCAATAGATTGAAGATTGTCACAATATTCGAGCTAAAAAAATGGATTTATTAATAAACCTACATTTCTACACATGCGGGCTTGGCCGCATGGAAATTGGGTCCCTTCCAACCTCCCTACTTCAACATTTCTACGAGGTCTCTAAAATATTTGTAAGCAATTTTAACATTAGCACTTGTGATACTCATAATTATGTCAGTCCTTGGCCCATGTACCATGTCCAACATGATTGCAAATTATTTATGGACCAAGCTTAATGATGGATGCAAGCAGGTGTTCTATTTAAAAACAATAGAAACTAACAGTCCAAATATTTTTTTATTAAAAATATCTTTTTGTTTGTAAAATTTATTTATTTATTCATATTATGATCTCCATATTAGAGACTACATATTTTTAAAAATTATGTCAAAAAATATATCTCAAGAATGAATTTATTAATGGCCCGCATTTCAACACATGCGGGCTTGGCCGCATAGAAACCGGGTCCTTCCTACCTCCTTACTTCATCATTAGGTGGTCTCTAAAATATTTGTAAGCGATTTGTACATTAGCACTTGTGATACTCATAGTTGTGTCAGACATTGGCCCATGTACCCATGTCCAACATAATTGCAAATTATTTATGGACCAAGCCTAAAGTACCCGGTGAACTTGTTTTTGCAGAGGATGGAAAAAAATTGAGAGGATGGAAAAAAATTGAGTAGAGTCGATATTAAATAGGTGACCTTTCCATTCAAGCCACCTAATTAGGTAGCCTACCCAAAAAAACCCAAGGAGATCTTTCTATCTAACTATTCATGTTCGTTTAATCTTATAAATAATTCCATGAAAAAAAAAAAAACACATCTTTGGTGCACTAAAAATCCATGATCTATTATCTTTCAAAGTAGACTATGGAGAGTTTTTCCTAGGGAGTTGATTTGGAGCATTCTTCAGTTCCATCTTCATTATTTATTTATTTATTTATTTATTTTGAAATCAGAGCAGCAACTACAGTTGATATTAAATTTTGACTATAAAGGGGTTCGCGCCCTGCTCGATCGTATTGGAAGTGGTATTTCGATTGAAGGGCATTCATAAAATGAAAAGAACAGCAGCTCTTCGTCACCGTCCATTTGACAAGTAAAAATGGCTGGAATGCCAATTTCTGTTCTATAGATTATGGGGGCCAAATGCATAATGCATACGCGTACATTACAGTAATGTGTCCAAAAGAAAGCAAACAAATAAGAGACCGGTGTTTCAGAGGTTTAAGATAATGTCAATCACCTCAGTAGAGTATAGCACAAAAACTCACATATCTTGCAGCTATTTTTCACCTTGGATTAGGCTATTATCGGGAAAAACTTACTAAACTTCGCCATCCATATATATTTTCTTATGGGAAAAGTTTCTATATGTTCCCAATTGCATAGAACATATATACTTCTCTCATCCAACTGTCCAATTTAGATCAAGTGAGCCACTAATCATTTAATCTAGATCTGACGTCTCCGACTATTTTATTTTTAGTTTTTTTCTCTACAAATCGTATGAATATAAAATTTGGTACGTGCCATCATCTCAATGGGACACACATAAAAAAAATATTTAAATATATTTTTTTTAAAAAATATAATTATCAAATTACCCCTTGAACTTTTGGTTATTTTATTTTATTGAAAATATTTTTTTATATATATGTTTTATAGGTGCGAGTTTAAGAGAGGAGTGGACACCCAAAATTTAGTGTCATATTTTGAAAAAAAAATTAAAAATAAAATAGTGTAGAGACATGACATTGTGATTGGATAGGGGGAAGAATATAAGTTTTGTGCAATAGGGGACGCAAAAAGCTTGCTGTTTTCTTATATCCCTCATCTCTTAGCCATCCGATTTGAATGGATGTTCGAGATAGCCCCAATGTCACCCCTATACATTGTTTTACTTTTAATTTTTTCTAGCAAAACATTTTGACACAAAATTAGGCGTCCACTCCTCTCTTAAACTTACACTTGCAAAAAATATAAGAAAATATTTTTGATGAAATAAAATGATCATTTTATTTCTTAAAAATATTTTGTAATATTTTTTTAGGTGCGCCTCATTGAGCTTATGGCATGTAACAAATTTTATCTTGATACAATTTGTAAAAATATTAAGAATAAAATACTCTAAGTTGTCAAATTTAGATCAAACGATCAATAACTCGTTTATGAGTTGTGATATTATGACTTAAGCCATCCTAGCCATCAAGTCATATCTCTCGTCTGGGGGACGGTGGATGTAGAAAAAATATAGATGGGTGGGAAGTACAATAAGTTTTGCCTTATAAAGTTAAGGGTTGCTTTTTTCGGTGCTAAAAAATTGGGGTTGATGTTGCCGAGGGTGAATGCGATGACTTCTAATTGTTTTAACTTTTAAACAAACCACATGGTTCTCTAGGAACAATTGTCCTCAAACCCCCAATTTGGGGGATAAAATGGACCTTGTTAGTCTCACCTTATTTTTATAAAGCTCTAAGATCTTTTTCTATTCAAAAGGAATTTGAATTAAAAAACTGCCCCAAATCAAAATCCTAGACCGTCATAGATCTAAAAAAAAAAAGATTTGAGACCTTGAAAACAATATATTTTTTTATTTTCTAATGTTTGTAAATCCATCACATGTGCATCATTTTTTGGAGCTTTGAATTTCGTAATAGTAAAAATACATTTGTAGGCCATCATAGAGGTCTCATAACTATGACTTCACTTTTCAAAATACAACTTAAGCCTTATGCTAACCACACCTTTAATTGTTTACAAGATGTGTTGCTACATTTCAGCAAGACTAGGTGTAAAAGTTGATGGGAAAATTGTTAAGATTTAAGAACCCTGTTAGATCTCGAAACAGGAATATAAAACATTGGATCCCATCAAAATCGTGTACTTATCCAACTAGAAACAAAATATGCGAAAGCACAAGCCATAATACGAGAAATAAAGCATAAAACACAAACACCATAAAAACACAAAGATTTATGTAGTTCACCCCAAGAAGGCTACATCTACGGGCATAGCAAACTGAAATCCACTGTACTAATGAAAAATTACATCATAGATTTTGGGACAGAGAGTTACCTCTTTAATCCTCGACAAAACCCAGTCGAGTAATCCAGTCTCCCAATCGACATCACCATCGACCTCTCATCTCTATTCCACAGTCAAACCTCTTATCTCTATTCCACAACTAAACCATTGTTCAGGAAGAGACCATCTTCATTTCATGGCTAAACCACTATCCAAGAGGAGAACTTTGAGAGAAACCTAGATTTTCTCTCTCTAAGAGAGGTAACCGCTCAAAATTTTCATGGGAATTGTTTCTCTACAAGAAGCCAGCCTCTCAATCTACAAGAGGTAGTTTATCTCCATAGAGAGAAGCTAGCCTCTCAATTTACATGAGG
Organism: Amborella trichopoda; assembly: GCF_054954075.1. Lineage (NCBI taxonomy): Eukaryota > Viridiplantae > Streptophyta > Magnoliopsida > Amborellales > Amborellaceae > Amborella > Amborella trichopoda. Next base: position 5,834,403 of record NC_142343.1, on the reverse strand, counting down.
CATAGAACTAAGTTTCTCTCCATAGGAAGTTCTCTTCTCTCTGACGGGGAGGCCTTGTCTCTCATGTACAGGAGGCCCCTACCTCTCTCTCTAGAGGAAACCACCTTTCTTATACGGTGACTCAAATAGAACACACAAATTGTTTGTACTTTCTTATCATATACATGAGGTTAGGAGCCCACACCAAATATGAAACTTCTTATGCGTTACATATATCTCAAGAACAAAGAGATATATACAGAATTCTAATCTTTTTGGAATTCTATTTCCTTTAGAATACTTATCAATATCAATCCCAATCTCAATCCCATATAATATGGGATTTTCATATACGGGTGATTTTAGATATCACGATGTCCAACAAAAATAACATGCACAATGCTATGTTAACTAAGTTGAGATCACCTTAGATGGTGGATAATTCTATATATACCTCCAGATCGATGATTCCAGAATGGGATGAAATAACATACACAATGCTATGTTAACTAAGTTGTGATTCTCTTAGGCTTGAATTTAATAGATCACATCCACAATTGCTTTGTAACGGAGAGGTTAAGGGTTCAACCTTGAAAGTTAGGGGAAGGCTTTCCATCCTTTTCCTACAGTATAGAAGTTACATACTCTCCCCTATCCAGCCACCTGATCTAAATAGATGGCTGAGATAGACCCAATCATAATGTGACGCCTCTAAACTGTTTTCCTTTTAATATGTTTACCGCAAAACATTTCAACACCAAATTTTGAGAGTCCACTCCTCGCTTAACCTTGCACCAATAAAAATATAAAAAGATATTTCCAATAAATAAAATAATCAAAATACCACAAAATTTGTATGGAAATTTTGGCATTTTATGGTAGGGTGCAATTGGCATACGGATGTATCCGTAGGTGAGAGGTAAGGTGAACTTCAAATTTTATCATGGTATATAATTTTAATGTAAAATGTTATTAGGATTATCTCAAAATATATTTTATATCTAATTATAAAATTTTAAATATAAAAAATGGTTAAAATCAAGTAGATCTATAAACATACGAAAATCTTGAAAATGGACGGTATAGATAATATATTGTAAAATGAACTATTTTTGAGACTTAAAGTCTTTTTATTTTTCATGGTCATACATCTCGATGTTGAGATGATCAATCCAAGGTTTTTCAATATTAAAACTACCTTTTCTGATGGATTTTTGAGGTGCATCTGTAGTTCTACATTATAAGGTTGCATCCTTATATAAACTTTTTCCTTTATTTTATGGGTAATATTTTTTTAATAGTTTTTTAGGTGCGATGGAATATATCAAATTTTATATTCATATGATTTGTAAAAAAATTTAAAATAAAATAATCTCAGGCGTCAGATCTAGATCAAACAGTCATTTGCTCATTTGATCTAAATTGGACGGTTGGATGAAGGTTGAAGTATATATATTTATTGATAGGAATGAGAGTTGAAAAATATAACTTCTATACAGTAGAAGAAATATAGAAAGCTTTCACTGTCATCAACCCAAAAAAAAAAAAAAAAATTTCATATGGAACCCTAATTCCTCATATTATTTCATGGTAGACCTTTCTTCCGTTTTTCTTTCAAGCGGCATAAAGAAACCCCTAAAGATTTCACTATACCCCTTCATCTCATATCTTCTCCTTTTATTGTCTTTTGATCATAAAAATTAACCTCAAAACATCGTTTTATACCATTTAACCCGAAAATTTTTTTAATGGATAGAAATAGAAAAAGATGGTTAAAAAAGATTTTGGGTTGAAATGGTATAAAAGGATTTGTTGAGATTAATTTTTATGGTCAAAAGTCAATTAAAGACAGAAATAAGAGATGAGGGAGTACGGTGAAATCTTTAGTGTTTTTTTTATGCCCCTTGAAAGAAAAAGGGAAGAAAGGTCTATCATGAAATAATATGAGGAATTAGGGTCCTAAATGAAATTTTCCCAAAAAAAAAAAGCATGTTGACCTACTTTTATTTATTTTTTTTACGTTTTTCTCTTTTAGACTACAAGTCATTAATATGGTCCTTCGAAAGGGCATTTCCATCTCTTGGCTGGGTTAATGAGAGATGCACTATGGTTGCAGGGTATTATAACAGTGCCAGGTTAATAAGGCACTCAATAGTACTATGTACAAAATTACTTTAAAAACAGAAATGGTACTACGAAAAATGTTAATGATAAAAGACAAGTAATTAATAACTCTAGAGGATCATAAGGTTCCTAAAAGTAGGGCAAAGGATAAATTGAAATTAATCTATTCTATTGGGACCTTGAAGGGTGTCACAGATGATGTATGGTCTTGACTGCAAAATGTTCTTTTACTCACAAAAATGACTTCAAAGATGTACCGAAAGGCCAGAATCTCAGGTACAAGTTCATGAATATCAAAGACAGACAAAACAATGTGTGTTCATGAACATCATGGAGCTGAGGACCTTCTAAGGATCATTTGATATTGAGAATCATCATGATCATCGACATGGTTTTAAAAGTTTTGCACTTCTGTCGCAATAAATCTATGAATGGTTACCAATTTATAAGAACCAAGTTAAACAATGTTATGAGGCGGTGTGTTTGGGTTGGCGATGCTGAAAAGACAACAAAATAGGCTTATTTAGATTTCAATATTTAAAAGGACAGCTCAGATTGAAGCACAGGAGGGATCGATAGCCAGCCTTCACTGTCGATGGCGGGTACATGTTTTTTTTTTTTTTAAGTATAATATTTGGAGCTCCTAAATGAGGCTTCATATATCGTATAAAATTTAAAAAAAAGAATTTTTTTTATCAAAATACACATAACATATTAATTATACCATTTCATCCATTTTCAACTATTCCAACTCATGGTCAAGTGCATTTTGATGGAATTTTTGAAATCAAATCAAAATACATGGGCAAATATCAAATATGTGTGCATTTTCATAAATTTCCCCAAAACATACAAAAGAAAAGACATCAGCCATCCAAATGCCGTTCAATTTAGCCATCTTCCCTTGACTACTCCATAGGTTATCTTTTCCCTAGGGGTGGCAATGGGTCGGATGTGGCTGCACCTGGAAACGGATCCGAATAGTATTCGTCTCCTAGTTTTGGACCTAAACCTGACTTTGTGAGTCCAAAATTTGGACCAATAATGGGACCCGACGTTGGGTCTACCTGTCGAGTCCCGAGTCTGGTCAGGTCCATTGCCACCCAGTGAGATACGCGAGCTATGATTATGAGTTTTTTTTTTTGGCCTTTTTCTTTACCATCATATACTTATATTATTACTAACATTTACAATATTGAACAACATTTATTAATACCCACATACACCCATACTATTCGGGTCCTGCTAGACTCAGGCCAGGACCTAGACCCCGAATAGTATTTGGATCCAAGGTTTGGACCAAAACTCGACTTTTTGGGTTCAAAATTTGGACCTATTCCCAAACCCAAGGTCGAGTCTACCTGTTGAGTCCACACGGTTTGATCGGGTATAGTTGAGTCCACACGGTTTCACCTGTCGAGTCTACCTGTTGAGTCCACACGGTTTGACCTGTCGAGTCTACCTGTTGAGTCCATGAAAACGTTAGTTTTATACGAGAGCAATGCATCATACCTTTGGATAGAATACAATCAATAACACTTAGCTACATGACATAACGCATCTATGATGACAACTTTTAAATAAGTCACTTGTATTATTAACCAAAATAATAGAAGTGAAAATGTTTACTGCTTCCGCACTAGAGACCTTCTATTTTACTCCCTATGATAAAACCCAAATTAGAAGTAATTTTATGATCTCAGTTTTTGGGGATGTAACATGGTGAACTGGCCACCAACCTCATAAAAAGTAAGAAAAATAAGATAAAATTGAAGCACATATCCCAAGATTGAACAAGGCCGACCAATTTGAAGCACTCGATTTTTTTTATTTTTTAAATAATAATAAGTGAGTTATTTCTAAATTTTAGATAAAAAAAGCCCTCTCCAATAGGCCCCATACACGAAGGAGTTAATATACAAATAAAATTGTATACCATAAGACTATTTAGTTTTGGTATGAGGGGGTCACAATCATTTTTAGCCATTGGATATGAAATCCAATAGATAAAATTGTGTCACAACATTCGAAAAATTTTATTTTGGACTTTGTGACAAAAAAACGACACATTTTCAACCACTTGATTTCAAATCCGACGGCCAAATGATGATTATGACTTTTCTATATCAAAAGTAAATGGTCTCTTTGTATACATTTCCTATACAATATACTCCCACATGAGCATTTGATACATCCTAACAAAAGAAATTTAATCTTGAGAAGTAGATTTTCTTTTTCTTTTGAAATATTCATCGACACTCCTTTTTGTGAAATTAAAGGAATCAATGCTAGTTTCAATTTAGGGGAAGGTTTCTATACTTCCCCTACAATATAGAAGATCTATGCTTCTCCTACCATCCAGCCGTCCAATTTTGATCAAGAGAGCCACTCACCGTTTGATCTTAGATCCGACGTCTCAAAATATTTTATTTTTAATTTTTTTATACAAATTGTATGAATATGAAATTTGGTATGTGCCATCTTCTCATTGGGGCATACCTATAAAAAATATTAAAAATAAATTTTCGATAAAATCAAATGATCAAAATACCCTTTAAAATTTTTAAGGCTATTTTGGTCATTTTATTTTATTAGAAATATTTGCTTTTATATTTTTCGCTGGTGCGAGTTAATAGAGGATTGGACGTACAAAACTTGGTGTCAAAATAGTTTATAAAAAAATAAATAAAAATAAAATAATGTAGAGTCGTGACATTGTGTTGATACAATCTTAACCCTCCATTCAGAATGGACGGCTGGATTAGGGGAAACATATAAATTTTATGTACGGCTAGATTAGGGGAAACGTATAAATTTTATGCAGTAGGGGAAGCATAGAAAGCTTGCCCTTCAATCTAAATAAAAAAATGTCTCTAGATGGGTTCCACTAAAACTGCCACAACTAGATTGTAGAGAGGAATGCTAAAGACATGTTGTGGCAACACCTCAAAACAACAAATGCTTCCTCAAAAGTTATTACTTGTAGCCAAGAAAGTAGTGGGAGAGTTTTATAAGCTCAAAAGTGTGACCTAAATGTTTGTTTAATTACTAAAATTCTAAAAAACCCAACAGGTTGGAGTGTTACAACATTACGTTATGGCACAAGTGCTGTAAGGCTGGAATGAAACTCCACAGGCATTGTGGGTTTATGCCATATTATTTAGAAATGATCTTATTGGAAGTACGGTTTTTTTTAGAGCAGAATGATAGATTAAGATTTATATGACCAACCCCAAATAATTAAAAACGCTTTAATGAGGAAAATGATCTAAAAAATTATATTTGGAAGGCAAGAAGACCAGGATTTGGATAGCACATTTGGAAGGCAACAAAGGCGGTTAACAAGACCGGGCCCGTCCATAGGCTTTTGGGATGGTCTGGTTTCAAGCTTCATGTAAGGTCTTTGGGAGGGCCTTGGCCTGGACTACCACTGGCACGTCCTGGGCCCTATCCAAAGGTTCTAATGCATATATTCACATATAATTAATAATATTTTTCCATATTTATATAGGGCCCCCCATTTTATTTTATTTTATTTTGGAACTAAGCCCAATGCTAAATTTTTGGGCCCAGGCCTACCATTCATTTTTTTTGGCTAGGCTAGGTCTAGGGTTGGCCCTTCCCAAACCTGGCCCTTTAACAGCCCTAGTTGCAAGATTGAATAAAGTCCCAAGTCTGTTAGGAGCATTTTATGTTTCTTCATAAGTTTGTCTCAAACAAGAAATTCGACCTATTAGATTGGGCAATGAGAGTTGATGAATTGAGTGTGACTAATTATATACTTAATAGTGTTGAAGGAGGCCATTCCTCATGGAAAATTGAATACCTAAACTAAGGTGTTGTAACTGTCCATGTCAATTGAAAGTTGGAATTTCCCACGTAATATTTTGAATTGAAATAACAACATATATTCTTTAAAGGAATTGTAGTTGAAATAACATGTAGTTTTGCTGTAAAAGTTTTTAGGATTATCTGAAAATCTATATTCATATCTAATTATAAAATTTTAAACTTCAAAAATAAGTAAAATCACATAGATCTATACGTATAAAAATCTTGAACTATTTTTGGGGACTCAAAATCGTCTTCTTTTTTTTTTGTTTTGTTTTTCAGATTCATACATCTTGATATCAAGATGATCAATTAGAGGGTTTTTAAACATTAAAACAACCTTTTTCGAAAGATTTTTGAAATAAATATTTAATTCTACATTTTAAAGTTGCAACCTCATATAAACTTTTTCCTTTAAAACTTTCAAAATAGCAATTTGACCTCAAGAGATGTTTGAGTTAGTGATTCACAGGTTTGAATTGATTCTCAAATATGGTATTCCAAAAGTACCTTTTTGGAGTTCTGCAGAAGACGACGCAGCTTGGGTTGACATATAGTGGGACTTGTCTGACGTATTGCGTCATATGGATTTCCCCTGTTCTCACTCCCAAAGTAAATTTTTTGAAAGGAACCGGTTTTTATGAGTCCCCCGACTCATTCTATTCTCGTGCGGGCTCCTTCTAACACCTATTTTTTATATGGATCTTGGATCCAAATTTGTATAGATTCTTGATCTACACTATAATGACCATGAATATAAAAAATACAAAAAAATAAAATAAAAATTTCACACACTTTTTTTTAAAAAAATTCCTATCTATTCGATAGGAATCTTTAGCTGTGGAGGTTCATCTTAAAGATGAACGATTGTGAGTCAACGGGCTAGCATGTCTGAGATTCTTAAAACACTTTTTTTTTTTTAAAACTACTACAAGTTCATTAGCAATAAATCGTCTATCTCTCTCTCTCTCTCACCTCCTCCGCCACCGCTCGACTATCATCATTCCACTGCTGCTCCACCACCATCCATCTACTTCCTCCACCACATGTACCAGCACCATCGCTACCACCACTACCATCACACCAATAACAATCGATAAAGGAAAAAGTTTATATAAGGTTGCAACCTTATTTGTAGAATAAGGTTGTAGTAATTTGCACCATCTATTTTATTAAGACGGTATAGATTGGACACTATCTTAAAAGATGGGCTATGTATGTATTATGTGTTGATACTATCTTAAAAGATGTATTAAATCTATACCGTCCTAGTAAAATAGATATGTAGTGTATCACAACTTTATTTCTACAAATAAGATTGCAACCTTATTTCTACAAATAAGATTAAAACCTTATACAAACCATACCATTGATAGATCAATATAACAAATCAAACTCCGTGGAGTGCAAACGACCATTGACAATATTGCCATTTGGTCAATTACAAATTGAAAAAAAAAAAAACACTGTTTCACAAAATTTTTCAATCAAATGGTCCCTTGGTGATTTGGTCTTTCTAATGTGACCTTTGCTACATGTATGGTGAGATTTTCAACTTGTTTTAGAGCTGATAGGATGATTTTGTTGTGATTATTAACATGGTTTTGGGATGGTGTTCCACATGCTTTTGGTATGATCTTCATTGTTTTTTGTATGCTTACGATTCTTGATAGTTTTGTCTGTTAAACAGTCTTTTGTGAAACTTTAGAAAATATTTTGGAGGGGATATCTTTTATTTGAAGTGGATGTCTTTTATTTGGATTTTAATTTCATATTATATCTAATACATTGGATGAGAATGATTAAAGTAGTTGAAGTTATTGGGTAGAAGAATACTATTTATTGAAGATGTATCACTGTGGATTTGAAGATCATATAAAAAAAATTCAAGCCTACAAAAAATTTAAACATAAAGAAAAATATTGGTGTAACTTCTAAACAAAAAGAAAAATAGAAGTTAAATAAATTTTTCTAAGCTTTATCAACAAAATGTTGACCTAAATAATAAAGAATTGAAAAATAAAACTAACTAGTCAGAGTGATTTGGAATGCTATCGTAGTTAAATTAATTCTATAAGGTGAATGCACTAGGAAATGATCTTGCTATCAATTTTACTCATTGTTATTCTGTAATGATAAATGGTGTTGCTATCAAGAGAATCTGATTTTGCTATTTATTTGTCTTGAAGTTGACGGCATATTTTACTCAGATTTTTTGTAGTGCACTTCATCTTCATCCATGGTCGAATTCCATTTCCTCCATCTTCTCATCTTCATGCATCGTGGAATTCCATTATCTCCATCTTCTCATCCACCCACGCCTTCCTCTCATCTTCCCAATCTCTCTTCGTTGCCATCTCCTTAAAACCTCCTCTTTCAATCACAAATCTTCCAATATGCCATATCTTTGCAACCTCCTCTTTCAGTCACAACTCACCCGTTCCAATAATTAATCAATTAATTGTTAATAAAAGTATTCATTATATTGATCATGAATCTTCAATAAATACTTATTAATAAGTATGGAACATGAATTTGAATATGTGTATAATTCTTTGTATTTATAAATATTCATGTTGTTATGTTTTGGATTTTGTAATAAATTTGTATTTTTCTATAGAATTCTATGGATATAGAATAGATTAATAAGTAATGAAATAATATAATATGTAAATTAAATAATATAATATAAAGGTTAAATAGAAATAAATAAAATAATAATATAATGAAGAAAATAATGAAATGGGTATATAATAATCAAAATTAAATAGTTATAAATTCTAAAAGGTCTTATATCAATCTTAATATTTGTTCTTATTATTCGTACCTTATTATCTTATATTTATTATTTTTTCTTATTTTTCTAATTATATCATCATCAACGGGTTACATAATTGATTTTCTCATACACCCCCACACCATATCAGGTCAATCTAGCCACATCATCTTGATTTCTTGTTGTCAACAGACACATAACATATTAGCTGTTCAACTCATATAACCAAGTGTATTTTGATAGACTTTTTGAAATCAAACCAAATTATATGGCAAATATCAGATAGTCTGTGTATTTTCATAAATTTCCCCAAAAAATAGAAAAGAAAAGACAACATCCCCATCCAAATCACTGCCATTGAATTTAGCCATCTTCCGTGTACTATTCCATAGGTTGTGCAGCCTACATTCTATTTTCCCTAGGGTTGGCCATGGGTCGGGTCCGATTGCACCCGGACCCGAATACTATTTGGGTCCAAGTTTTGGACCCAGACCCAACATTTTAGGTCCAAAATTTGGACCGATACGCGGGTCAGAGATTGGGTCTATCTATCGGGTCCCGGGTCTATTGTCACCTACTGAGACACATGGGCTATAATTATGAGCTTTTTTTTTAGCATCATATACTTATATTATTAGCAACATATACAATATTGGACAACATTTATGAATACCCACATATACCTATACTATTCGGGTCCGGGTCAAGTCCGAATGGACCCGTGCGTAGACTTGGATGTGAATAGTATATAGGTCCAAGTTTTAAACCAGGACCCAACTTTTCGATTCCAAAAGTTAGACTCATACCCCAACCCAATGTCGAGTCTACCCGTCAAATGCCCAGTTTGATGGGGTCCATTGCCATCCGTACCTTTTCCCATGAAACCGTTAGTTTTATCTGGGAGCAATGCATCATATCCTAGCTTGGATAGAATATAATCAATAATACCTAGCAACATGACATTACGCATCTGTAATGACAATTTTTAAATAAGTCACTTGAATTATTAACCAAAATAATAGAAGTGAAAAAGTCTGCTGCTCCCGCACTAGAGAGCGTCTATTTTGCTCCCTATGAAAAAACCCAAATTAGATGTAATTTTATGACCTCAGCTTTTCGGGATGTAACATGGTGAATTGCCCACCAGCCTCATAAAAAATAAGGAAAAACAAAATAAATTAAGGGCAAGCTTTTTATGCTTCCCCTACTGCATAGAAGTTCTATCTTCCCTCTTATCCAATCGTCTATTCTGAATGGAGGGTTAAGATTGCCCCAATCACAATGTCACGTCTCTACACTATTTTATGTTTAATTTTTTTCTATAAACTATTTTGACACCAAATTTGGATGTCCATTCCTTTATTAAACTCGCACTAGCGAAAAATATAAAAAAATATTTTCAATAAAATAAAATGACCAAAATACCCTTGTAAGTTTCAAGAGGTATTTTGGTTATTATATTTTATCAAAAAATTATTTTTAATAATTTTTATAGGTTCCCCCCAATGAGAAGATGACACATACCAATTTGTATATTCATACAATTTGTATAAAAAAACTAAACATAAAATAGTTTGAGACGTCGGATCTAATATCAAATGGTGAGTGGCTCTCTTGATCAAAATTGGACGGCTGGATGGTAGAGGGAAGATAGAACTTCTATGCTGTAGGGGAAGCATAGAAACCTTTCCAATAAATTAAAGCACACATTTTCTATGCTTGATTGATTAAATAATGTCCCAAGATTTGAACAAAGCCGATCGATTTGAAAAACACAAAATTGTTTTTTTCTTTTTTAAAAAATAATAAGTGAGTTATTCTGATGTGGATTTAAAAATTTCAGATAAAAAATGTCCTCCCCAATAGGCACTTCACATGAGGGAGTTAATATACAAATGTAACTCTAAGATATATAACCATTTATTTTAGATACAAGAGGTCACAATCATTTTTAGCCACTGAATGTGAAACCTAATATATAAAACTGTCACAACATTTGAGAAATTTTATCTTGGACTTTATGACTAAAGAATGATACATCTTCAACCACTTGATTTGAAATCCAATGGCCAAATGATGATTATGACTTTTCTATATCAAAAGTAAATGGTTTCATTGTATATATTTTCTATACTATATTCTCCCACAAGAGCATGTTATACATCTTAATTAAAAAAAATTAATCTTGAGGAGTACATTTCTTTTTCTTCTTAAATATTCATTGAGACTCCCTTTTGTGAAATTAAAGGAATCAATGCTAGTTTCAATCTAAATAATAAAAAAAAATCTCTCTAGATGGGTCCAAAAGACTACCACAACTAGATTGTAGAGAAGAATGCTAAACAGGCAACACCTCAAAACAACAAAGGCTTACTGCATAAGTTATTATTAGTGGCCAAGAAAGTAGTGGGGGAGTATTATAAGCTCCAAAGTGTGACTCAAATGTTTGCATAATTCCTAAATTCTCAAAGACCCAACAGGTGGGAGTGGCAAAACGTACCTTTATTGCACAAGTACTTTAAAGGTTATAATGAAACCGCATAGGCATTGTACGTGCCTTAAAAATTAACATTGCAAGTAACATATTCTTCCAAGAATTAACATATTTATCCCAAACCTTCCATGAAAAATTTATGTTTCTTTCTTTCCTTTTTTTTTTTTTTTTTTTTTTTTTTTTTTACAAAAATCGCTCACATTGGGAATAAAAGTTTATGCATTTTTTTTGCAAATAACAAAAGTAGCTTGATGCTATTAAATCAAATAAAAATGCCAACTAATTATGACAAGAAATAGAGTGGACCTCTTCCATATAGTTAGATAAAGCATAATTCATACAATACTTTTTCGATGAAGTTAAATAAGGCATACTTCACAAAAAGTACATCTCATAATATGCAACAAAACGAAAAATCAATGCACAACACACTGATATGTGCTACAGTTCTTATATGTTCTTGTATGTATCTACCATATCCATATCAGTGTGTTGTGCATTGATTTATCAAAAAATAAGAACAGTAGAACAAATAATTTGATCCAAAAATAATTTTATTAAGCAAATTAGAAAAACACTTCCTATATTAGCCAAAAAACATAATTTTATTAAAAAATCATAATTGTATTAAAAATAATTCTATTAATAAAAATAGAAAAACACTTCCCAATTTCATCAAAAAATATAATTTTCTTACTCAATATATCTTTTTTAGAAAAATCGACTTTTCAAAAACCCCAAAAGTGAAGCAACATTTCAAACTGCCCTCAATGTTTGAATAATCGAACAAAGAAACATACATGCATTGTAAAGGCTTCGATCATCTTTCAAACGTACCAAATATCCTAAAAAAATATTCAGTATTTTAAATTTAATTCAAGAAAAGGCAGAAATTTCAGATCTATAAAAATTTCATGATATAATGCAACGATAAAATTCATATAAAAAAATTGATTCAATCATAAATAAACATAGCAATTTTATTTGACATATGAAGCCTCAATGATCGAAATACACAACTGAATCTGATAAAAAACAACCAGTAAATAGACCAAAAATCTACGTTTTTGGGTAGAATACAAGTTCTTGAAGCAGCAGCTTTTCAGGCAAAAATAAACCCTTGATTTTTTTGTTTTCTAAACAAATTAAAACTTCAATCTACTGAATACTTCGAATAGAAATCAAACCCCTCAAATTTCATTAAGAACCATTAGGTATTGAGGAGATTATTGAAAGAATGGTGGAAATTTTCAAAAACCTAAAAAATCCACCATTTCAATCCAAGAAACCCTTTTTTTTCAATGATTAAATCCAATTACTTGTTTTATATCAATTATATAGTGATTTAAACTATTAAAACATGGAAAAAATAAAAAATTGGCGGCAAACCGAATAGAAAAGGTACAAAATTGGATTAACAAATTTCCTGCTACATATAACAGTCTCTATTTCAAAATAACGCCATTATTTATACGGTACCGTTATTTTCTAAAAAACACCGTTATATCGGTGAACCGGTCTGCTTAATTGAAAATCAGTCGGTTCGATAAAAACACGGCCGGTTCGACCTTGAAACGATAGGTTTTGTGGCTGATTTGTTTTGGATAGTGCCGTCTTGTGAGATGTACCGTAAAACCGGCCCTAACCAAACTCGTCACCCCACCGATAGCAATCTAATTGATTGGTTCTGATTCAGATCGGCCGGTTTTGCGAACACTCGTGTAGGGTTAACCCTGCCCAAACCTGACCTTTAACAACCCTAGTTACATGATTGAATAAAGTCCCAAGTCTTCTAGAAGCATTTTATATTTCTCCATAGGTTTGTCTCAAACAAGAAATTCGATCTACTAGATTGGGCAATGAGAGTTGATGAATTGAGTGTGACTAATTATATACTTAATAGCATTGAAGGAGGCCATGCCTTATGGAAGTTGAATACCTAAACTAAGGTGTTGTAAGTGTCCATGTCATTTGAAAGTTGGAATTTCCCACATAATATTTTGAACTGAAATAACAACATATATTCTTTAAAGAATTTGTTGGGGGGAACACTACTGCAGTAGTTTGATTCATTAATCAAATGGATTGGTTTTTCAGCTGGCTTGTATGGTTTCACAGTCATATACTATGGTTAGAGGCCCCAAGGTTCACCGATTATCACAAAATTATGTTAAACACCACACTTCTATATGATTATAACTTGAAAAGTTTTTGAGCTCTCCCTGACACCTTCACACATAAAAGTGATGCTAATATGCAAACCTCAACAAGTCGTTTGGGCATGTGTTTTTGTAACTATTTTTGTGATTTGGGCTATTTGAAACCTTCACAACACAATTTGACCTCAAGAAATGCTTTATTTTAGTGATTCACAACCCAATTATAATTGTGCTCCCAAAGTGAATTTTTTGAAAACTTTTACATGTTCTTTTGCAATCAATAACAACCCCCCGCCCCCCTTCCTCTCCACCGTCACATCACTGCCGCCACCGCTCTAGTGCAGTGTTTGCAAACTCATCCGGTCCAACCTGGAACTGACTTGTCAAACCTGAACTGGGCATTGGCTGATCTGGTTTTTGTAGTCCGGTAGGGTATTTAAAAAATAATTCAAAAAATATATAAAATCCGAAAAAATAAAGGATTTGTTTGTAATGTGGTTTTGATTGTTCATTTTGGCAGAAATTGGAAAGTGTTTTGGTCCAGAATACTTATTTTTACATTTTCCCTCTTTTTAAAATTTTTTGAAAATACCTTTGGGCACAAATCGATTTTTTAAATTCCATTGTTTTTCACTAAATTTCAACTTTATTTGAATTTTCTTTGTTTAATCATGCTTTAAATATACTTTTTATTTTTGTATTTTTTTTATTATTTAATATTTTTTAGACCAGCCGGGGCCTATTTGGTTAGGTTGGTTGAACCGGCCAATTTACCAGCTACTTGGACCCAGCTCTTGGTTTGTTTCTTAGGGAAGTTCGATTTTTCGAACATTGTTCTACTATCATCATTCCACTACTACGTGCTAGGCACTACTCCACCACAAATACCACCACCATTGTATAACCACCACCATCGCTACCACCACCACTAACATGCCAATAATGATTGATAAAGGGAAAAGTTTATATAAGGTTGCAATCTTATTTATTGGTTGCACTTATCTACACCATTCATTTTATTAGGATGGTGTAGATTGGATACTATTTTAAATAAGGTGCTATGTATTGAAAATATCTTAAAATACGTATCAAATCTATACTGTCCTAATAAAATGGATGGTGCAATGTATCGGAACCTTATTTTTACAATTAATATTGCATCCTTATTCAAAACTACACCCATTGATATATCAAAATGTAAAAAATCACACTCCATGAAGTGCAAATGACTATTGACGGAATTGTCATTTGGTCAATTACAAATTGAAAAAGAAACACTATTTCACAAATCTTGCAATCAAATAGTCCATTAGTGATTTGATCCTTCTAATGTGATGTTTGCTACGTGTATGGTGTGATTTTCAACGTGTTTTTAGAGTGATAGTATGCTTTTGTTGTGATTATCATGGTTTTGGGGTGATGTTCCACATGCTTTTGGTATGATCAACTCTTGAAAATATTTTAGAGGGATATGTTTTTGGTATGATCAACTCTTGAAAATATTTTAGAGATATATGTTTTATTTGGATTTTAATTTGATGTTATATGTGAGATATTGGATGGGACTAAATAAATTACAAGAATGCTATTTACTGAAAAAGTGATTATGCATGTCAAGATCCATTAAAAATTCAAGTTGAAAATCGAAAACAGAAGCCAACAATATTAATGGAACTTCTAAACAAAAATCTATTTTGAAATATATTTTGAATTACAAATTTCAATAGACATCTCAAACTTTTATTAAAAAGACATTGTCCTAAATAATAAACAATAAAGATTTGAAAAATAAAATTGGAGAGTGATTACAATGTTATGAGAGCTTAAGATTTGAAAAATGAAATTGGTGGATGATTGCAATGTTGTATGAGCTTAATTTTTTGTATAAAATTCGATATTAACATTGTGAATGTAATCAAAGGTGGTGCTCTTATAGATTTTACTAATTATTATCCTAATAACGTGAAACACAGTTTTAGTAAGTGCTTTTCTTGTTTTCGTAATAATTGGTTTTATATGAGATTCTGATTTTGCTATTTATTTGGGTTGGAATTCATGTCATATTTGGCTAGGGATTTTTTGTGGTGCCCTTACTCTTCATCCAATCTTCGAATTCCTCTACCTCCATCCTCTCATCTACTAGGAACGCTTTCCTCTCATCTTCAGCACCTATTGGTTGCAACTCCACTTTCAGTCACAACTCCATCCGTTCTAATAATTAACAATTTATTATTAATGAATATTTATTATATTTATTATGAATATTCAATAAATTCTTATTAAATATTTATACAATAAATGTATTTGTATCTATGTTTTTTTTTTATGTTTTGGATTTTCTAATAAATTTATATTTTTCTGTAGAATTCAGTGGATATAGAATAGATTAATAAGTACTAAAATCATAGAATATATAAATTAAATAATAGAATATATAAATTAAATGGAAATAAATAAAGAATATAATGAAGAAAATAGTGAAATGGGTATATAATAATCAAAATTAAATATTTATAAATTCTAAAACGTCTTATAGAAAGTTAATATTTATTCTTATAATTCTTATCTTAGTATATTATTTTTCTTATTTTTCCCTCAGTTCATAATGATTTATGATTTAGTCTTCCAACCAAATTCTATTTTTTTGTCATGTACTACTACAATGTCTTATTTTCTTAATCGATGTTCCCATATATCCCCACCCTCCATCATGTCTCCACTAACCATATCATCATCATTCTAACTGGACATTCAAACCATTCGACCCACATGTTCCTTAATTGATCTTCTCATACATACCACAGTATATCATGTAAACCTAACCATATCATCATCATTTCTTTCAATATTGGCTGCAATATCAAAACCATCAAGATCTTCTTCAACCCAAAGTTCAAGACACTATCGTAAACTTGATTTAGACTTCCCACTTTCATCCTTGTTCTCTTAAATTCGAAGTTCAATGACATTTAAAGCCTTTGAATCTAGGGGTGCAGAAGGCTCGGGATAAGGCCGAACCGTCTCCTCCTGAAATCAAAGGGCCCTTAACAGGTCAAGCCTAGAAGACTAAGGTCCATCACATTTGGTTTTGAAATAGCGGAGACTCGTACTCAGCCTAGCCTGCTCATCTCTTCAAATTTCCAGCCAATACCAGGTGGGAATAATGAGAAAATAGTTAGAGAATCATATATTGTTAGAAACGTTGGATTCTGATGTAGAATGCTAAAATAATTAGGAACAGGTAAATCATTAAAATAGGGATAAATATTAAACAACTAGAAGAAGGTGGATTGCAAAAATAACTTCAAAAAAAAAAAAAAAAGCTAAATGGTCAAACAAATTTGATTTTAGCGATCTCACGAATGATTAACCATAATATAATTTAGATACAAATTTAAGTAAATAAAATATGTAGCTTACATAAATTACATTCATCATCATTTGAGCCTTAACTTAACTATTTGGGGTCAGCTAGTTTACATAAATTACATTATATAATTTGTATTTTACTATGCATATTTATATGTAACTTACGCATAATAAGGACGGAACCAGCCTACCCGACAGGCCCATTGAAGGCACAAACACAATCCTTGTCGCATGGTCCTACAAGAAGCCAGCTTGCTTGCATGCATGCTTGAATCCATTCCAGCCCTAAATTAGATACTCGTATATGATCATTTCTGAGGCGAAGCACAATATCAATAGTCTCTCTACCAGGATCTATTTGTGTAAGTAGCAAACAGGAGGTAAAGTAGCCCATTTGAAGGGTTGGAGTAGGCCCACATAGAAGGGTGAGTGACATGGACCAATAAGTGTCAGAGAGGGCGTATATGTGGCAATACATGAGCCCTTCAATCATCTATTTAGGGCATGATCCTTAGGGAGGAATTTTAGAATGTGGAAGGGAACTCACTTGGCCAATTAGCTCAAGGGTTTGAGTTCACTCTTTTCATTCCTGGTTGAATAGGGGTGTTGCTTGATGTCCTAGAAGATAGTATAGCTTGTTTGGGGGATTAGGTTACTTTATGATTGGATATTTCTGCAGTTATTTAGGAGTCTTATGTAGTCAATCAAATTTAGGGTAGTGCTTTCTTTTGTTTTGGTAAGTGGATCCCCTACCCATGATAGAAATGGATATCGAGGGGTCATATTGTCACACCCTATCATCCTGACTACTAGCCTTGAGCACATTCCTAATTTAGGGTGGTTCTTTCAATCACACAAAAATGCGACAACCTAGTTTTTAACCTAGACTGTGGAACACATGGCTACTTGTGTAGGGACTTGTTTCTTAGTCCTTTATTATATATTCCTATTATTCTTGATGAATTGAAGTCTGAATTGAGAAGAAGGCCTTTAACCTACTCTAGCATCAAATGGTTATGTTTATCTTTAAGACATTCTTTAAGCCGCCTATTGCTCTACCCTATATCCATATGATCCGGCAACAATAAGGTGATGAGACAATGTTGTGAATCTCACAACAATGCAACAAAGATGTACGGTACCATCCTTTCAAGAAGTTTTTTGATATTTACGGACAAATTATTTCCCATTTATACTTGGGAAAAAGACTTTAAGAAAGCATTTTGGATGATGGTTAGCAGTTTCCATTGGACTTATCCTTCTGAAAAACTAGTCGAGAAAACAAGCTTAACAGCTAAGTAATAACCTTTTACACCCTTCTCCTCCCTGGTCGCAAAGACACATCAAATATGATGTTAAGTCTCCTTGATATTAGACATTATATGTTCCTAGGTATGCCCCATAATTCTAATGGATTGTGACAAACCGTCCCCCTACTTCTAGTTGTCCCACCAAGCGAGGAAAGGTTGTGTAGTTGCCCTAAATTTGCTCATGGAACTCATAATCCTTTGTCTTTGGTCCATTCATGACAAAAAGACTTCTCAATGCATCTATACTGATTCTCTTGTACCTTACACCTATGACTATTTGTACATTCCGCCTACATATAGCCACCCTTAGGTGGGGCCCTCTCCCCTCTTAATGCTCTTGTGGGCTTAAATGGTGGCCCTTTATAGCTCTAGACAGCCCATAGGACTATTGTCCAAGGTTATTGCATAAGACATGAGGACCATAGGACTATTGTCCAAGCTTGGTACATTGCATAACACATGAGGACCGTAGGACTATTGTCCACTGTTATTCTTAGCTTTCATGGCTGTATACAGTTGCAACTTGAACTTCATGTCCTAAATATTGTACAATTGGTTGCTCTCACCACCCTTTTAGCATCAGAAAGCAAAGTTTAAGGAATCAAATATAGAAAGCACTTCAGTGAATACATAGAAAGTTCATCTTCCATGTGAACCATCATTGAGGAAGAAAGTTGAAACAAAAACCCACCCATGCCACAAGAGATCAAAATTATTCCAAATTTAATTGATTACAAACATTGAAAATACTTTAATGGATTATTAATTAAAGGCAATCTTTCCTATCATAAACAAGGAATACGAACTAATCGATGAAAAACGAATTATTGTAAGATTATTCAAGTAAAGATCACTAATGTAGCAAAGCACCACAAGAAACATGGTGCCCACCAACATAGGAAAATGTGGGTGTAGATTAGATGACTACACAAAATTATTGAAGAATGGGGAGGATCAATTCTGAAATAGAGAGAGAGAGAGAGAGAGAGAGAGAGAGAGAGAGAGAGAGAGAGAGAGAGAGAGAGAGAGAGAGAGGGAGGTTCTGTTAATGTTAGAGAGACAGGGGACAAGGCAAAAAAGGAACCATGGGATGATGCATGAATGAAAGGAAACATTACTGAGAAGAAGATGAACTTCATATGTTACAATAACATTTATGAACAAGAATACCTGCATTTATCTATTTCCTTCTTTTGCTAAATGATCGCCTTCAATACTAACAGTGGGAAAGGAGAATTATGTACCTCATGCCCAACAACATAATATAACATGAGCAGAGTGACCCCTTTGATCCTCTTCCTTCACCACCCCAACAATTCCCAAATCCATTAATTGGGAAACTTTTCTCCTTTATATATTCACAAAACTAATCATGAACACAACTCCATCAAACAATCTATAAGAGAAATCTCTTTCTCTCTTACTGCAATCCCTTAAGAGCCAATTGCAACACAATCTCTTGAGGTTCACGCCCAAGTCTAAGCTCCAAGTCCACACCTTCATGGATTTCCACTCCACCACCAGGCATCTCTCCGAGCTTCAACTCAGCAACCAAGCCCCTATCTTCACTACCTCTCTCTCTCTCTACAGGCCCCTCCACAAACAAAGGAAGCTGCCTAATCTCCACAGCCTCCTCATCTCCAGTTTCTCTCTCATCCCTTTCCACTAGGTATGGCCAACTAAGCCATCTATCCTCATTTTCTCGCTCCATTTCATAATATGAAGAAGACCCACGGGCCGAATTATACATAGGGTGATAATTCATAGAGTTGTCCGATTGAGACGGGAGAGAAACCAGGCCCAAATGAGGAGGAGAGAGAGGAGAGAGAGAGTGCTTAAGCTTTGCTCTCTCTCTCCTATGTATGTTCATATGACCACCTAGAGCTTGGGCTGTTGAGAAACCTCTCTTGCAAAAGGTGCATTCATAGGACTTGGCAATGGAAAAATTGGCATCTGGTTCACTATGGTCTAATGGATTTTCTTGGGTTAGGGTTTGTGGGGTTTCAGGGTGTGGTCTGGTCTCCATTAGAAACCCTAGGTTTGTTTGGGTGGTAAGAAGATCAAAGAAGAGAGAGATGGGGAATTGGGGTCAACAAAAATTTAGGGTTTTTTCTTCTTTGTTTCTCCTTCTGGTTATTTTAGGGTTTTGGAGGGAGGTTTTTATGACCCGATCAAAGAGGATTGGCGTTATGCTAGCGTCGCCATTAGGCCCAGAAACCGTTTCCTTGACGTGTTATTGTAATAAATGGCCACAATATTGTTTTGGTTATTTTGGTATGTGTTTTTTAGGGCAATTTTTGCTTATTTTTGCATGGCCTTTATGTTCAGTTGACTCATTCTCTAGGGTTTCGGCATGAGTTGTGTGAAAACGCGTTTTGGGATTGCCATTTAGATGAGCCAAGTGCCATAACTATATCTTAGAGGCTTATGTTATATTTTTTTAATGTGTTTTTATATATTTTTAAGAAAAAGTATGCAAAGAAACCGATTATTTTTAGCATAAGAAAGTTACAAACACTCTTGTCTTTTAGATTTCAAATTGAACGGTTGTGAGCATATTATTGATTAGACTCAAAGTTCATAAAGAAATTTCTCAAACTTCGTGCTACACTCCAAACCATTCAATTTGACATCTAATGGCTAGGAGTAATTATAATATTCTTGTATGAAGGATAAATGGTATCATAATATACATTCCCTTTTAAAAAAATAACAATATTATTTCCATTAAAAATAAGAATTGTATACAGTGAGACTATTTACTTTTGATACAAAGTAATCACAATTCCTTATAACTATTTGATGTGAAATGTAATAACTTGGATGTGTCACAAAGTTTGAGAAAATTTCTTTTGAAGTTTGGGCAAGGTCAATAGAATATTTGTAGCCATCCAATTTCACATCTAATGGTCAAGATTAATATGACCACCTTGTATCAAAAGTAAATGATTTCATTCTATACTTTCCCAATTTTTTATATACATGTGTTTCTCTTACTAATTACTCTAATAAAATGAGGTAATTAGAAGCAATTAAAGAACAATTGAAGTTCACAAGATATTTATACTTTCCAAAATTGACATGGGAAATGAACGAGACACAAAAAATATAATACTTACCAAACGTAATCTTACGTACTTACTTGATTGAATTTTTCGTTTTTTATCCAAACCCTCCCTCCGTTTATAACCCTTTAAGATAGAGTATAGCCTCAACAAAAGGCCATAAAATGGAAAATTCTTTCAAGAAATATCCCAAAAAGGAAAAAAAAATGATAACTTCATTTATGTATTAAAAGGGGAGAAAAAAAGCAATAAAATATGGAAAATTGTTTCATGCGAGTTAGACCGCATGACTACATATGCGGTCCAAAAAGGGTAAGGCATCCATCCCAAAGATGGATCCAAATAGGTATTCCATTTAAAAACAATGGAAACCAACTGTCGAAATGTTTTCTTGCTAGAATTATTATTTCTAATTTTTAAATTTTATTTGTTTTCTCATATTTATGCTCTCCATATTAGAGATTACATGTCCTTAATAATTAAGTCCAAAAATCCATTTCAAAAATAGATTTATTAATATGCCCACATTTCTACATATGCGGGCTTGACGGCATAGAAACCGGGTCCATAAAATAAAGAGAAAATTTCATATAGAACCCTAATTTCTCATATTATTTCGTAGTAGACCCTTTTTCCGTTTTTCTTTCAAACAAGCATTAGAAAATTCCTAAAGATTTCAGCATACCCCCTCCTCTCTTATCTCCTTTTTCTTTTTTTATTGACTTTTGATCATAAAAATTAGCCTCACAAATCTTTTTATACCATTTCAACCTAAAAACCTTTTTAATAGGTGAAAAGGAAAAAAGATGGTTAAAAAAGTTTTTGGGATGAAATGATATACAAAGATTTGTTGAGGTTAATTTTTATAGTTAAAAGTCAATAAAAGAAGGAGATAAGGGATGAGGAGTACGATGAAATCGTTAGGGCTTGTTTTATGCCGCTTAAAAAAAAAAAAAAAAGAGAGATTACCACAAAATAATACGAGAAATAAAAGTTTTCCACCAAATTTTTCCTATGATAAATAAAGCTTTTCGAAAAGAAATGATATCATGATTGGAGAAAAATTTCCTTCATTGTCGAATAATGACTGCGGTAACTGTCATGCCCATGAAGAGAGAGATAGAGAGAGCAAATATTGGTAGTGAGCACATTGAAAGAAGGAAAGCATGATGCACTTTATGACAAGCATGCTCACAAGGTCAATACCGTCGCTTGACGAGCCGTGGAGAGAAAATCGGTGTCGCCAAAAATATTGTTATTGAAATGGTACAGTATACTCTTTTTTCATCGCAGTCCAACTGTATGTTTAGATGGGATGGTTGACAGCAAATCGCATATTCTTAATATGCGATGGCACTACCTAGGGATGGCAACGGGCAGGGCTTGGGCCAGGCCAACAGCCTGGTCCAGGTCTATTTAAGGCAGCCCAATCCCTGCCCAGCTTGAGGTGAAGGACGCTGGCCTAATTCTGTACGGGTCGAATGCACCAAAATATATATTTTTTTAAAAATATGGAAAATATAGGCCAAGCTAGGCTATGTTGTGGCCTTGGCTTAGGCCCAGGCTCGGGCTTAGGGCCTTGGTAGCTCAGCCTTGGCCTGGCCCAAGACTTAGTTTTTTAGGGCTATGTCACTTGGCCCATTGCTAGGCTTACAATATATAGTAAGTTTTCCCTTAATAGATTATATATTCTTTTTAGGCATGTTTGATAATGGGAACTTCCACCTCAAAACTCCAACTTAAGACTCTTAAAGCTGGAAGTTTCAGTTTGTCATAGCACTAATTAATTAGCAGGAAGTGCAACGAGAACATACAACTTACATGTGTTTATCTCCTTAATATATTCCTCTCTAACATGCCTCTTTCTCTAATCATCTCTTTTCTCTCTTTAACCGTATTTTTTTTTTCTCTAATCATATCCTATATCTCTATTTATTTAATCATTACCTTTCTGTCACTAACTGTCTCTAACTCTAAATGTGTTGTTTCTCTCCCCAAATCATGCTTGTTTGTCGCTATAACTCATTTGGTCATTTCTTTCTAAATGTGTTCTTTCTCTCTAATCGTGTATTCTTTACTTGTGCCTTTCTCTCTCTCTCTCTCTCTGGGCCTAATCTTGTATGTTTGAGTACTATGTTGCATGTTCTCTATATTTGAGAACTTCCATTCATGTCAAACCAGGCAATTATGAATTTCCAACTTCCAATACTTCTTTCAAAGAACTAAAACTTTCAAGTTCCAAGAAATCCCCAACTTCCCATTACCAAAGCATGCCTTGTGTATGCAATTAAACAACATGTCAATTCAAATTTGTGAAAAATCGTTATCATCGTAAATAAAGTTTCGTTATGGGTATATCTATATAGAGATCATTCATCTTTGGTACACGTAGGTCAGATCATTCATCTTTGGTACACGTAGGTCACAATCATTCGCACTCCGTAAATATTAAATTGGATGGCTTGGGTCACAAAGTCCGATTTTTTTTTTGGGAACTTCGTGTCGATTCACTTACACTTGTGCAATCACCCATTTTAAAATTTAATAGACAAGAATGATTGTGACCTCCATGTACGAAAGATAAATGATCTTTTTGTAGACAATCCCTTTTCTTATATATGTTTTAAAAGTTTAAATTTTAGTCGATTAACAGGATTATGCCACATGATATCCAGATTCTTAGCCACAACTATTTCAATAAAGGGTGCAGTTGGCATATGGATGCATCCGTAGCTGTAGAGGTAAGGTGCACCTTCAAATTTTATCATGGTATATAATTTTGATGTAAGATGTTCTTGGGATTATCTCAAAATCTATTTTTATATCTAATTATAAAATTTTAAATTTCAAAAATGGTTAAAATCACGTAGATCTATAAACATATGAAAATCTTGAAAATGGACGGTGTAGATAATATGTTGTAAAATGCAATATTTCTGATAGTTAAAATCCTTTAATTTTTCATGGTCATACATCTCGATGTCGAGATGATCAATCAAAGGGTTTTTCAGCATTAAAACTACCTTTTCTGATGGACTTTTTGAGACGCATCCGTAGTTCTACATTAGAAGGTTGCATTCTTATATAAACTTCTTCCTTCAAAAAATTCTAATTTGACTCGTGCAATTTTCTTGCTGTACAGTTAATCTTGGAGCACGTGCATGTGAACGTCTCTCACCTCACATACATGGAACTACAAGAGTAGTTTTTTTTTTTTTTTTTTTTTGAAGATTAACTATTTATTTTTCATTGCAAAGTGGTAATAGTCCAAGAAGATAAAGAGTATAGCAAAAAAAACTCAAGAGAATAGGGTGCCCACCAATGGTGCCCACCAATGAGGGTTGATAGACACCACCTTTTTGCAAGTGAATCCGCCTCAGAAGTGACCTCTAATATAGTAATGAAGAAAAGCTGAGACTGGATAAAAGAATTCTAATCTCATAAAAAATAGGAACCAATCTCTGGGGTAATCTAGCATTGTTTTACTCTAAGTAATAACATTAATCGAGTCTCTCTCAATGACCTTATGTCCCTCCAATCTAGAAATGAGATTTAGACCCTCAAATAACCCCTTAGCTTCCGCCTCATTAGCAGTAGTAAAACCACAAGGACCGAAAAAGAAATAATTGGATTGCCTCTATCCTCTCTAATGGGTCTACCAAATCCAACAAGATTGGGATTTTCAAAAGAACTACTGTCAAAATTAAGCTTGAGAGAACCTACTGAAGAAGGGGACCATAACAACTTCTTCTCTGAATTCTAAAGGATCCATTGTCCATTCTCTCCAAATGCTCCACATGATACTCAGATATATCTCGATAAGATTGTCCCCATCTTTAAATACCAGGAGAAGTCCTCTGTTGCAACACCAGCTCTATATTCTTGAAAACATGAATATACAAATCCTGCCACTGACTTCCCCAAGTCCATAGTTCCATCGTGTGATTGGCAGTGAAGAAGGAGATGACCCACTGTTCCATTATCAGACACAAATGCTACGTACAATAAACCCCTTTTTTCTCTTGTTATAGCTTTACTTTGACAAGCAATCCATAAGAATGACTGCACTTAATCTGGAAATGTGAACTCCAAATTTTGGCTACGACAAGTCCAATGATTCGCCACGATCTTCATAAAGAAGGTTGTAAATAGATTTAACGATTCGTAAGATACCAAATAATACATTCATCTTTGTGATTCATCTTTGTGAGGAGAGTTAAAACAAAAAGTTATGAATCAATTCCATTAGCCGTTGGTACTCATAAGTGAACTTCAAGAGTAGTTTGCATTGCTATACAACATGGTGTTGAATGGGCACAAGGAGGAGAGACACATAGTGGCGCGTGTGCACCAGGATAGAAGATAGGAGAGAGAGAGAGAGAGTTAGGGATTGTGTAAAAAATACCAATTACTTTGTATATAAGTGGTCACAGTCATTCTTGTTCTTTAAATTTTAAAATAGGTAGTTGTAAAAGTACCAATGAATGTATATAAAATTCTCAAAAAACAAAATCTTGGACTTTATGAGTCACTCGAATCCATCCAATTTGATATCTAATGAGTGGAAAAAGTTGACATGCAATAAATGGAAACAATTGTGACCTTGTTGTAATAAAAATAAATATTATCTTTATAGACAATTCCTAGATTAAGTGGACTCCCATTTTTTAAATAGTATCTTTTTTTTTATTCCCTCATGTAAAACTCTTAACTAGGATTGATTTTAAGACCCTAAATTTAGAGGATATAACAACTTCAAAATCCTTAATTTTTCTCAAGAAAAATATAAATTTCCGAATTGATTTTAGAGGGTGAGATCTAAATGTTAGAAAACTCAAAATTCATTTTTTTTCTTGAGAATAATAATCTAGTAATTCTTTGGGGTTCTCAAAATTTAAAATTGACAAAAACCCTCCCAAATAGGTCATCTTATATAGGGAAAGGATATACACTATGCTTCTGAGGGACCAGAGTATATGTGTTCTACAAATAATCTTGGGAAGACGCATGTGTAGCTATTTATCTTTGATACAAAGAAGTTATAATTACTTACAACTATCGAATATGAAATTTGATAGTTTCGGTATGTTACAACGTTCGACAACAATTCTTTCGAAGTTTAAATTTGGTCAATGGAATGAATACAACCACCTGAATTCACATCCAATAGTCAACATTAATCGTGACCACCTTGTACCAAAAGTAAATAGATATACTTTCTTTTTTTTTTATGTTTTTTTTCTGTTATGATATAATATGCTTTTCAAAAAACATAGTATACCACTGGAAAGAATTATTTCTAAAATAATAAAATCAACTAAAACTTGCAAACTAGCGATTGGGTTAGGTTCCGATTAATCATCAAAATAATAGGCATTCCTCTTTATGAGCATTCGTACTTGCCAAATATTTATATTATAATTTGGATAATGACCTACCTACGGAAAAATTTTCCTCACACAATTTAATGCCTCATTATATATCCAATTAAATTATGTACTAAGGTATTTTTAGCCAAGTAAGTTGGATTCAGCCGGGTAACTTGGTTTTGCCCGAGGTAAGTTTTGGGCGAGTTAGGTGTATAACTCGCAAGGGCTGAATAAATGCTAAAAAAATGTATTTTTGATCCACTCTTTCAATAATTCATCATTTATAGCTGTTTTTCATCTTTTATTTCTCTCCTAATGATTATGTTATTCCAGTTATTTTTTCTGATTTTTAAATATTTTTTTAGAGTTGATTGTTTCGCCCTTTTTAACTTTTTTTTATTTTTATTTTTAATTTTTTTTATTTTTTTCAGTTTTTTGGGGTGTAACTAACTTGGCCAAGTCTACTTGAACTCATCGAAACGCCGAATACCTGGGCCGAACCAATTTTTTGTGCATGATTAGATCTGCCCATTTTAGGGGACCTAGAATCTATCAGTTTTGCACTATCTCATGAACGGTGAATCTCGTTTTTTAGGGTGGAAATGAATTTGCACTTGTTTTAGATGGTTAATTAAGGATCCCTTCAAAATATGTACTAAAGACTCAAAATTATTCACATTCAACGTCTTGACCTCCAAGCTGTCCTAAAAAATTGATTATGTGCCTTAAAAGTGCTCCGTCAGTGCTATCTCAACATTTGGTTAGACCTGGCCATTTCTAGGGCTGACAATGGTTTGGATTGGGTCGAGATCCATCAGGATCCTGATCTGAAAAGTATATATGGGATTCAGATATAGATCGAATCCAAAAGATTCGAATTTGGTCCGAACCCGATCAAATTAAAAAATAAATAGTCTATATATTATTTTATATCCTAAAAGTAATATAATATATATGTATATTCAAACTAATTTATAATATAATAACTGGGTCAGCTCTGATCTGAATCACTATTCGGATCCAAATTTTAGATCCAGATCCTACCCAATCGGATCCAAATCTTGGATCGATACTCAGATAAGATAGGATTAGAAGTTTCGGGTTTTGGATCCAAACCAAGTAAATTCTTAAGCCTAGTCATTTCAGTTTTGATTATTTTTGTACAATTTTCGAGTTCTAAATCATCACTGTAAAAAAGATGTCGTTTCTATAAGGCCTAGGCCTCATCTCAAATCCTCGTCTAAAAAGTACTTTGGGCATAGGAAATCTCCATGATGGTTATAAAATCGATTTCCAATACCGATTATGAAATTCGAAGCTCAAATAATGGTACAGATATTGAGATTTGTCAATAACTATTTTTAGGTTGAAATGGATGATGTAGATAGTGTTACAATATACAGTATTTTTAAGACTTGGAAATTTTTTTTTTTTTTCCACAACCATAATAGTCAAGACTGAGATGTATGATTTGAAGGTTTTTCGAGTCTAGAACTACAATTTTCGATGAATCTTTAGATGAGCACATTGACAATGAAAATCTCTATGATGGCTCTAAAATCAATTTCCAACACCGACAATAAAATTTGAAACTAAAAAATGGTACAGATTTTGTTCATATGTGAATATTTATTTTTAAGCCAAAATAGATCGTTTATATAAATTGATACATAATGTACACAATTTTTATAGCTTGAAATCACTTTTTTATTTTTATTTTCACGACCAATGTCCAAGTTGAGGTCGTTGTAAAGGTTTTCCAATGCTTGACTTGCGATTGTAGATGAGTTATGAGTGAGGATTTATTTATTTTGATGGAAAATGGTTTGATAGCGCTGCAACCATATGAAATTAAGTAAAGCTTCACCTCATAATTCATCGAAAATTATGTTTCAAGCATTGGAAAACCGTTACATCGATTATCTTGTCTAGAACATTATGATTGTGGGAAAATAATTAAGATTTTAAGCTCTAAAAATGGTGTATATTAGAATAAATTATCTAGACCGTCCATTTCACCCTAAAAATAAATGCTTATAGATCCACGAGATCTTTAGCACTTTTTGAGTTTCAAATTTTATAATCGGTGTTGAAAATTGATTTTAGAGTCATCATGGATATTTTCATTGCCGAAATTGCTTTCCGAGTGTGGATTTGACGTGAGGTTTTATTTCGTTTTTATAAAGCCTAGGCCTTAAAGAAACCTCATCCATAAATAATGGTACAGTTGTCCATCACCAGAATCTGAGAAGAACGAAAGTTCGACGATATTTCGGCTAAATTTCAGCCAAAGCCTGCCTTAATTCCTTCCATAATTCCCGTATGTCGCCCAAGGGAGCAAATCAAGCGTGTTTATTTATTAATAAATGGAAATCATAAACTTATAACGCGTAAGATCGATTATAATATATTTGTTTTGAAGATGAGGATGGATTATAACAGTGATCCAAAACAACGTGGTGATCGGATCAGTTAGAGGAAAACGTCAAAATCAGCCTAGCTTCATCCATCCTCCAAGAACCCGCTTTATCGCTGTCCGCTAAAACCATCTACACTTGAAAACCACCGTTCCCAGGATCTACTTCTATTGTTTAAGAAAATGGTATTCGAGCTCGGGACCCAAGGGACTGAGTCCTAATGCCACTTTCTTCGGGTTGAACGCACGCAGGTGACTCTGAATCTAACGGGGTAATTTTCAATACAATATTTATATATTAGAGAAAACCGAGAGACTTAATGATAAATGGAGTTTTGGGTTTAAAAGAGCTTATAAAGTATATTGATGACTTTTCTAGAGCGTTTGTACTATGCTTCCGTAGGAGTAATACTGTACATTTACTCGCTCAAGCATATTGTTGTTGTATTAAAAGTAAATGGTTTATATATATATATATATATATATATATATATTTTAAATTTGAGTGCTAGCTAAATGGGGTAAATATCACCTTCAAAAAATTGGACGTTCTTTATTGAATCATGAATTTTTTTATTTTTTATTTTTTTGGTTAAAAGTAGTCTATGGGATGAAGATTTTATGTCCTAAAAGTTTAGGTCTTACCATTACTCTTAGATTGATTTTTACACGAGGGATAAATAAACATGAGAGCCTAGTACTGTCAAATTGACTTCACTTTGCTCGAAGAGGCCGAAACCTTCAGATTGTAAGTCTAGATTGAAGCAAAGTGAAGCTTGGTGCTATCGCATTGGTTAGATTTGGGCCGCTTCGTGCACCTTTGGTCAGAAAATCCAACACCTATTTTTCAAACAAAAAATACATTCCTTGGAAGAAAAATTTGTGCATCCGAAAAATAAAAAGAAAAAGACCATCACATGGAAGATAACGATGGGAAAAAAAATTATACTTTTTTTGGCTTATATATTACTTGATTTTCTCTTATAATGATTTTATCCTGGTTTTGAAGTTTTTATCTAGCAAGAATTCACATTTATATTAATTCTGACGACCTACCATGCCTAATAATATTTAATATTGCCTTTCATGTATTTAAATTTGGATCTAGTGACTCTGCTATGCTTTATGATTTTTTTTTTTGCCTTGTATTGTATTTAATATTGGATCATAGGATGACACATCTAAATTAATTGACTTTATTATGTTAGAGTTGTAAAATTTTCATGGATACAGTACTTATTGATGGTTATATTGCAAATTTTAAAATTTTACAAATCCAATTTTTTATCCTGATCCAATATATTCATGATGTTTTCATTTACAATATTTTTCCCGATTCAAAATTCTTTCCCTAATTTTTGCATCCTACTTTTTGAACCAAAATCAATTTAATCCCAAATTTGTTGTGAGCCGAAATATTGTTTTTATCCGACTTGCTACCTATGGCATGAACATAAAGGAAAACAAATTTAAAGTTGTAAAAATAGTGTAATTTATAACAAGTTGTCTGAATCGTCTATTTTTCAACATTATCAAGTGTTTATAGATCTACTTGAAGATACGCATCATTTTTAAAATTTTAAATATTATAATTGGGGTTAAACATGGATTTTCAAGTCATTGTAAGGTTTATAACACCAGAACTACATCTTCCGACAAAATTTAAAGTTGCACCTTACTTGTATAGTATAACGTGGCCACCGTATACAAGCCTCACCCTTTATGAACAGGTTAATCAAGCTTTTAGTGGATCCTTAGCAAGAATATTTGGCAAGAACTCCATTTTTAGACCCCGATAACATTCCCCAGTGGTACTTCTCAAATATGATAAGAAGACAAAGACGTTGCTTGAACCCTTCATCCGCATACTACACTGGGATTATATATTAATTTATTTTTAGAGCAATGAGGTCACATTCATTTTTAACTATTAGATGTAAAATATACTTAGAGTGTATCATTAAGTTTGAAAAAAAAAAAAAATTTGGACTTTTAACACGTCAATGGCATACCTCAGGTACCCAATTTCACATCGAACAACTAGGTTACTTGTGACTACCTTGTACCAAAAATAAATATTCTTCGTATATATATATTTTTTTTTTAAGTTTAGATCGAATAATATGGACAATTAAATTTCCAAAGGTTTGTAATTAGACAGAAACACCTGTTGAGAAACGCTTCATGACCCTAAAATTAAATTACCATGTTACTTTATCCCGGAAATAACTACATAGAGGAAGTTGTTTGTTTCCACAGACGAACGAACCTTGTATCGCTCTAGACTCTTCAGACTTTTTATGGAGGAGCCCAATTTCATTTTATGTTCTCCTAAAAAGATTAATTCCTTTATTTTCACAATAAAATCATATAATATACAATACTTTGTAAAGGACGCGGTTAGCATGCGGGCCAAGCCTGCACATGTACAAATGTGGGCTCCTTAATAATATATTTTTGAGATGGATTTTTGGAAGTAATTTTTAAGGATATATAATCGTCAACATAGAGATCATAAATATGAAAAATAAATAAATATTATAAACTAGAAATAATAATTCTATTATAAAAACATTTGGACTGTTAGTTTCAATTGTTTTTAGATGGACCACATATTAGGTGTGGTTTATTGAAGGTTGCAACCTTAAACAATCCAATTATGGCACATCTCCAAATTTATTATAACATGTAACTTTGGTGTAAAACATTCTTAGGA
Source organism: Amborella trichopoda (assembly GCF_054954075.1). Taxonomy (NCBI): domain Eukaryota; kingdom Viridiplantae; phylum Streptophyta; class Magnoliopsida; order Amborellales; family Amborellaceae; genus Amborella; species Amborella trichopoda. The sequence continues at coordinate 5,802,795 of NC_142343.1, read as the reverse complement.
TTATCTGAAAATCTATATCTAATTATGAAAATTTAAACTTAAAGAATAGTTAAATTCAAATAGATTTATAAACACATAAAAATCTTGAAAATGTACAGTCTAGATAATGTGTTGCAATATGCACTATTTCTAGGACTCAAATTCTCTCGCGAGGTCGACATGATCAATTGTAGGGTTTTCTAAAGTTAAAATAATATTTTTCGATAGTTTTTTGAGGTGCATCTTTAATTCTATATTTTTAAGGTTGCAACCTTATATAAACTTTTTCTCCACACAGGGTGCAGTTGGCATATAGATGCATCCATAGCTGTAAAGGTAAGGTGCACCTTCAAATTTTATCATGGGATATAATTTTGATGTAAAATATTATTAGGATTATCTTAAAATCTATTTTTAGATCTAATTATAAAATTTTAAATTTCAAAAATGGTTAAAATCAAGTAGTTCTATAAACATATGAAAATCTTGAAAATAGACAACGTAGACAATAAGTTGTAAAATGCATTATTTCTGAGACTTAAAATCATTTTATTTTTCATGGGCATACATCTTGATGTCGAGATGATCAATCAAAGGGGTTTTCAACAATAAAACTACCTTTTTCGATGGATTTTTGAGGCGCATCCTTAGTTCTACATTATAAGGTTGCATCCTTATTTAAACTTTTTCCTTCTTGTTATGCTTAATGGACGTTCTTGTAGCTAAAAGTGCGGTTATTTGGTGCAAGGGTAAACTTTGCAACATGATCATTGAAGGTACTGAGCAAGCACATGTCCCCTTGGAGGTTTTATGAGATGGATGTGGTCTGCAAAAGGTTGCAATATTAAACAATGAAAGTAGGGGCACTTTCAAACTTTGTCATAATATACAATTTTATGTTGAAAATTCTTAGGATTGGCCTAGAATATATTTTAATCTCTAACTATAAAATTTTAAATTCCAATAATGGTTCAAATCAAGTCGATCTATAAACTCATAAAAATCTTGAAAAATGGATGGTTAAGAACTTTAGATAATCTGTTACAACATGCATTATGTTTGGAAATAAAATTTTTTTTTTACCATATCCATACATCTCAATATGGAGATGATCAATTAGATGGTTTTTTAATGCTAAAATAGCATTTTCCGAAGGATTTGAAGGTGCACCTCAATTCTAAAATATAAAGTGTCAGCCTTATAAAGGAGCGGAATAGATGTATTTTTAAAAATCAAGCTTTGGAGGTCCAATTGATGGAAAGAAGAGTGGGAGTTGGTATTCTATAACCAAGACAGTCTTTTGGATCTTCTAGAATCGATATGGAAGTTAATTTTTCAAATCCGTTTATCCAAAGCTCTATAAAAGTGAGACAGAAAGGTCCTTGGATGTTGTCATTGAGAGGTAATTTGAAGTTGAATTTTGATGACAGCTTTTTTGGAAGCCCAAGGCCCTTTGGTTTCATGGGCATCTTACAAGATTATGCATGTGCTATTGCTTTTTTGTTATACAGGTGCTAGTGATATTTTGACCGCTAATGAAGCATAAATGGAAGCTTTGGAGCAATGTTTAAAGTTGCCAGTACATAGACAAATGCATTTTTCTTGTCTTATAAAAGGGGACTCACTTAATGTTATTAATTGGTGTACCCAGACTTCATGTCCTCCTTGGCGCTTGAGAAGGAAGTTGATGAGGATTATGGATTTATGTTCGCATTCGCATATTTCCTTTCAACATGTTTATCGGTACACTAATTCATTAACAGACGGCTTGGCTAAGATATGGGTGGAACTGCCTTCATTTATGTTTTTGATATACTTCCTTCTGAACTCTGTACTTTTTTTTTTTATCAATAAAATAATTAATATTGTCAAAAAAAAAAAAAAAAGTGTCAACCTTATATAAACTTTTTGCTTAGTAAATAGTCTAATGTTTTTTATTTGTGAAGGTGAATCCTACATAATGGAACGTCAAAGACGTATTTTCTAACTATTAAAGTCTTTTCATATTATCAACGGGTTAGGGAAAACCATGCTCCTTTGTGGGATGCAAGTTTCAACCGTTTTATTGAGAGGTAATGAGCATCTTAGGTTATTTTGAACAAGTTCAGTTGCAAACTTGAGCATGCAAATACCTTCCGCTTTGCTGCATATTCCAAGATTTAAAGGAAACCAGTATGGTATGAGATTGTATGCTAAAGATGATTTGCCTTCGATATAAGGTTATAATAACTTTGATTCAAATATTAAATTTGACGGCTTAAGGTATGTTACAAAGTTCAAAAAAAAAAAATTTTTTTTGAATATTCCACACACCACGAATAGCCAAAGCGAGTTCAATAAATTTTATCTTGAATACTGAGTTGAGTCGAGTTAATGTTAAATTTCAAATCTAACAGCCAACATTGTTACGACCTTCTTGTTGAGGTGGGTGATACCTAAATCACCACCCCAAAGAAAAGTTCATTGCTAAATGATATTTAGATTGAATAAAAGAAGGATATAAATGATTATGCAAGTTCCTCTTTTTAGAGAGTTGATTGATATTGTTTCCTCTTAAGTATTAGGAAATAAAAATCTTTAACTAATTTACTAAAAAAGTAGGATTATTTTGAGTTGCTTGGGGATCAAGCTATGTATTCAAGACAGCCTATATAAAGGATTTATTTAAGTGGGGAACATACTATTTGAGAAAGGTGGGCTTTATTGGGATAGGGAGAGGTTATGAAAGAGAACCCATCGTCCCAGCCAAGAAAAACAATGGACCTTCTTCAAGACAAAGAGAAAAAACCAAACGAAATAAAATAATTGTCAAAATAAAAAATGCCTCATGAATTAAGGGAATCAAGAGGGAGAAACAATGGACCTTCCCCATTCTCTCTCCTTCCTTGCCCTCCCCCATATTCTCTCTCCTAAAAAACGCAGGAGCCACTGCTCTCTCTCCCCGCCCCCTCCCCCTTGCATTCCTCATTCTCTCTCCTTCCTTGCCTCCCCCATCCTCTCTCTCTCCTAAAAAACGTAGGAGCCTCTGCTCTCTCTCCCCGTCGCTAGGAGGTGCTGGTCTCCGCACCTGCACCGTCGCTTTGTAAATGCTCTGCAACAACTCGGTGGATCTCAGGGTAAGTTTTTATTAATCTCTTTCTATGTTTCACTTCTCTCTCTGTGCTTGTTTCTCTCTCCAAGTTGTCAAAAACTTCTCTCTCTCTCTTTCAGGACCTCTCTTAAAGAGAGAGAGAGGGCATACAATTTTCAAGACCTATCTCTCTGTGCTTGTTTCTCTCTCCACGTGCTCTTCTGCATTTTTTTTTTTTTTTTTTACAGATAGATACCTTAGTTTTTACCTCGAAAAAACCTAATCTTCACCTTCATGTGATCCCAGCTATAAAAATCTCCGATCACACGAAGTACGAATGCCACACTCAATGCCATTTCTTTTATTTTCTTTTTGTTTTATTTTTGGGATTTTTTTTTCTAGAATTTACTCTGTTGATTCTTGGGACTTTTTGTTACTCTCCGATCACACCAGGTAGAATTTATTTTTTGGGATTTTTTTGTGATTCAGTCACAATAACTGAACATGCGGTATATTTAGTTATCAAAGTTTGAAGAACACTTACTTTCTCTAAAAATTACTTTTGGATCTCACCAAGAATGAGAGAGGGCACGCAATTTTCAGCTTGCTCCCTCTCTCTCAACGAAAGGCTCTTAGTGTGGTACTTGTACATTTGTTTCTTGGATACGATTGATTCAATTTTTAGAGAGATTGACCTTTTCTAAAATTGTATGCCCTCTCTGGTGAGATCCAAAAGTAATTTTTAGAGAGAGTAAGTGTTCTTCAAGGTTTGGTAACCAAAGATACCACAATTTTGATTCACAGTTTTTATTCGATTCCAAATGTTCTTAAGAGTAAGTATTCTTCAGAGTCCAAATGTTTGAAAATATGCCCCATACAATTTTCTTGTTTTGATTCCAGGTTTTATTTGATTTTGCAATTCTTTTCATACTTAAAGGATTAAATTTTGGATCAAGTGAATGATTAATTGTTATTTTCAGTATAATAATTACCTGATGATAGGAAAGGCCGAAGTAATGGTTTTGTTTATTTGATGATTTCTTATTCTTTTCATAGCTAAAGAATTAAATTCTATTGAGTAATGGTTTTATTTGTTTGATCAATCCTCTGCCTTGCTAGGCTTGAAGAATTAGGATCAAGAATTGGGTGATTCACAGCTTACTCTGCTTATTTTGAATGGAGAACTGAATGGGGTAGTGAGAGTAGAGCCTCCGGTTTGAAGTGTGGTGGTGAAGATATTTGGTTGCAAAGCCATAAAGTAGAAGGCATGAGATCTTCTCGCTCATGCTCATGTATTTTCAAGGCCAAAAAATCTTCGTGATAGAGGCAGAGAGGAACAATGTTGTAATCATATAATTCGAATTTGATTTTTATGCAAGCAAAGCTAATGGAGATCTCACTCACTCTCTCTCTATCTTCAATTTTAAAACAATTGATGTGTTTTATCTTGTGCTTACATGAATAAAGGTTTTTTTATTCAATGGGAAGTTTTGACCATCTCTTTCTATATATATGCCATGTATTTCGTACCTATGTGATTCATGGGGAATTGCAGTTCTATTCTATTCTCATAAAGCTGGAATGGCGTACCCATAACCCCTACGTTATTACTTCCAGTAAAGAAGAAGAGATGATTAATTCCATCCTTCCAATTTAATGAAACAAGAAATGGTAATTAGATTGAAAGAGCCATTTTATTTTATAAGCAGTGAATAAAAAATCAGTTTAGGAGCCGATTCTACTCGACATAGTGGTCTTTTGAGTGGTAAAAGTGTAGAAGTTGAGATCTTAATCTCCAAACAGATATGTGATAAACCAAGAATACTATAATTGCAATGTTCTGCTCCTCTTCTTTCCATTTTATTGTATATTAGGAATAATTATGTTAAGACACTTTAAGTACATCAACTCTTGCAATATTATATAGGTAACAAATAACATGTCACAATAGTTAAATGATATTGATCCTGTAACTCCAACCCAACTTGTTCAAATCTATTCAAGTTCCTTTCCAACCCAACTTGTTCAAATCTATTCAAGTTCCTTTCATGGGTACCAGAAACAAAGACGGGATATCAGTGAAATGGGTTTCTTGTGTTGAAAATAAGACCAAAAAGAAGATATGCAAAATAACTACTTATTTGTTATACATCTACTTGTCCTTGTCGATTTTAGTAATAGACCTGAAATTATCACTAGAACAGGTGGGGCAAATCATCAGCAACTTATTGTCATCAATAGCACAAAAGATACAAGAATTATTGCTAGAACAAGTGGGAGGAACCAGCAGCGATCCATTGTCACGTATAACATAATAAAAACTCGCTAACTCAATTGCTGCCCAGCTGTGCCTGCCATACCTCAACTTCATATTTCAACACATCAATGATATATCCACAAAGGGACAAAGAATGATGCTTTGCTTGAAAATCCTATTAGTGAATTAGCAAAAGACGGAGCATTTAATCAAGTAAAAATACATTCATTACATTTGATGCACAACATCAATATTGCATCCACATTTCAACCTTACAATAATCATTATGTACAACTCCAAAATTACATATACAAAGTTGTCACATGTAAATGTTCAAAAATCTCATATGCAAAGTAGTATTGCTAGCCCCAAAATTGTGTCAACATCACACCAAGAATGGTGTTCTCTAACATATAATGATTACCTACTAAATTAACATCTTCTTAATGGACAATTCCTATAATTATGGCCAGTTTGGCCACATGAAGGAACCTTACAATATCTAGGTTTCTTGGCAACTTTAATACAGGGCTTTAACCTTTTTTTAGGGGGCCGCCCTTTTGTGATAGACCGAACAGGGTTTTTTACATGGATGCTTTCACAATGAAGTCTATTTTCATCCGCTTCAATTGCTAGACTTGCATTAGACGTTTCATCAACCATAGGAGACCTCATGCATTTTATTTCTTCAACATGTTCCAAAATTCTTGAAAATTGTGCCATAATGAACTTGTAACAATCATCAAATCTTGCACTTTTTGTACCAATTGTTGAAGCTAATAATTGTATAGTTTGGACACGCTCAACATATGCAGCTGATGTGCTTGAGCTAACATTTGATGTCAATGATGTAGAGCGCCTCCAACGTTTTGGCAGATATCGATCTGGAATTTGAATAAAATTTTCCTTGAAGAGAACATGAGGAGAATGCCTGCAAATGATACCTGTAAACTCAAACCCTTTACAACTGCAATTCATAGTGTTATCTTTAACCATCAAAGAAACTTTTCGCCCTTTGTCTTTCTTTGAAAAGTGTGTCACTTCATAGGTTCCATCATCATTTCTAGATGTCAAATGTTGGAAAGATGAAATAATTTCTTCTTGTATCTTAGAAAATACATAAGGAATTAAGACATGTGCTGCATGGTCTTCGAAAGGGCACATTGTTCGAACATATACATTGTTGGACTTTTGTTGCATCAAACGTCCTACATCTCTCAACTTAATAACAACTGTCATCTACAAAAAAAGACAAATAAGCATAATAAAAAATAAAATGCCAACATATCAAAATATCAAAGAAGACATTGAGATCATTATTTCTTATACCTGATCTATCAATTCACTAAGAAAAGTTTGTGAACCCAAGAATCATTTCACAGATGCATTGATTGACTCTGAACGTCCCGTTGTCTTCATTTGAGCAAAAAAATGGCTTCTTAAGTATGGTAATGCCCAAAACTCTTTTAAATTCCACAGGTGGTTAATATTTCTATTTGAATGCAATAAAAACTTATTGACAAAAAGCATGCCAGCCTTCTTCAAAATCTTCAATGGACTCAAGATTATATAACTTGTAAAAATCTTCAATGGCTCGAGAACATCATGATTATGTAAATTGTCAAAGGTTACAATACGCCAATATGAAATATCAGAATCCATGACTTTGCGATACTCATATGTGCTCCACAATTGTATCTCTTTGATGATCGATCTCTTTCTCCTTTATTTGCAGATAATTCTTTGTTTATTAAATGGCCCGCCCTATGACAAACATATTATCTTCTAGTAATTCCATTGTCATCACCTTTTTTTCCAATTGTTCGTTGACGACGCACTGAAAACCACCATGCCTTGGCAAAAATCTTGTAAAATTCACAAGCATCGTCATGCCTTGAAAATATTTTTCCATGGTATGGAACTAAATCACTAGGAACTGTTTCTAATGGGCTTTCTACATATGAAGCAAAGCCCTCTACAAGCATGGTTTCATTTGGAGGAGTTTCCATATACTTATGTACCTGTAAAAAAGGGCTCAAGTTTGATTGTGAGTACCTGCAAAAATATGACTAAAACAGATAATGTTGATACATTACAGATTTTTGGGGCTTGTTCATAAAAATTATAATGGCTAAATAAATCAAGTGTAACTAAGATTTATACACAAAGAAAATCACATTTTTTTGCTTGTCTTTTCCTATTTTAATTTTAATTGTTTTCTAACTTTACATGCATCCCTTATCTACCGTGGTGAACCATAAGAGTTCATTGAAACACATACCTCAGTTTTACTTCTTCCTACCATTTAGAAAATACATAACACTACTTTGGCAATGGGGATGCAATGGATGAAAATCGCTAGGAATTTTGGTATTATAACATGCCTCTACTAGGAATTTTGTCGAATACTTTGCAGATGTGTTGGATCTCAACAAGATTTACAAACAAGTCAATAATTGCAGTTCATTGAAAAAAGTCAATAATTGCAGTCAATAATTACAAACAAGTCGAATTTTGTTTTCTGTCTTTACATGCATCACGTATCTACTGTGGTGAACCATAACAGTTCATTGAAACACAGACCTCCATTTTACTTCTTCGTACCATTTACTGTCAAATTCAACAGTCCCCACACTTTAATAATCTTCACTGTTTTCTAATTCAAACAAACTCCATCCAATCCAAGTTTCTCATCACAATTGAAGCTTTCTAGAGAAACACAGAGAAACATCCTTGAATAATAACTCTAAGAGAGGTCCTGAAAGAGAGAGAGATAGGTTTATGACAACTTGGAGAGAGAAACAAGCACAGAGAGAGAGAGGTGAAACATAGAAAGAGATTAATAAAAACTTACCCTGAGATCCACCGAGTTGTTGTAGAGCATTTACAAAGCGACGATGCAGTTCAGGAGACCAGCACCTCCTAGCGATGGGGAGAGAGCACAGAGACTCCTACATTTTTTAGGAGAGAGAGAGTATGGGGGAGGGCAAGGAAGGAGAGAAAATGGGGAACACAAGGGGGTGGGGAGAGAGAGCAGAGGCTCCTGCATTTTTAGGAGAGAGAGAGTATGGGGGAGGGCAAGGAAGGAGAGAGAATGGGGAGGCAAGCGGTGGGGAGAGAGAGCAAAGACGCGTCAGAGAGGGGGTAAAGGGCATAGGCCAAAAATTCAAAATTCTAACCCTTTTTTTTTTTTTTTTTTGTTAAGCGAAACCCTTGCGCATAAACCTATGGTTGTTTGGAGGGTTGTTAACCCTAAAAAATCTCATGAAATTGTTGTATAGTAATATGATGTAATAATCTTAAAAAGTTATCTCGTGTCCATTTATTTGATCCAAATTTTAAAATATACACATTTTTCATTATAATGAACAATCACAACAACAACAAAAAAAAAAATGGAAAATACAACCTAGAAAAAAAAAATTTAGCCTAACTAACATAGACCATTTATTTTGGTTAGATGCCTAGATATAGGTCTTATAAGGAGGTTTTCATTTTCAATTTTTTTGGATGGCTTTATTATCATTAGATGAACAATGTTAAAAAGGAAAAAAATGATTTTAAATTTATAAAGGCTAAGATCTTGAAATTCATAAAATGAATAGTCTAGATTCATTTTTGGAGGAGAATCATTTTGACCATATCTAGAGTTCAAATCGAAATTTTTTGTTTTAGGAGACTTATTATTGAAATGAAGAGAGTGTGTACAAAATTTGAGGTCATATAAGTACCACAAACATAGTTTTCTAGAAGTGTCGTTGCAATATACTATGATACAACCATTGCATTGGATCATTACTTATATATATATGTAATACAACTCAGACAATTTACATTGTCAGCTCTTTCTTATGCATGATATTTATGTAATATATGTTTGCCTATCTTATCAGCACTTTTCTACGTAGGACACTTGAGTAACATACACTTTCCTACTTACATTCTTTGACGTTTCCAGAAACTAGGAATACTAGATTTTATTTTTATTATGGGACACCAAAATCAATTCTTGAAGGAAAGGTTTTTAGGGGTATTTTGATCATTTTATTTATTGAAAATATTTTTTTATATTTTTTACTAGTGCGAGTTTAATAGAAGAATGGATGCCCAAAATTTGGTGTCAAAATAGTTTATAGAAAAAAATTAAAAATTAAATAGTGTAGAGACGTGACATTATGATTGGGACAATCTTAACCCTCTATTCAAAATGGACGGTTGGATAAGGGGGATGATAGAACTTCTATGCTGTAAGGGAAGCATAGAAAGCTTCGCTATGTCTTTATACTTTATTTCTCATGCTTATATTGTGGTCTCCACTAATTTATTTTGTAGTCATTTAAGTTCACTATACTTGTGGAATTTCGACATTAGAAATCTGGATCTAAACTGATCCCTTTCCCAACACTTCTTATAGGCAAAACAAAAGGTCTTGATGTAGAGTTGTTTTTTTTTTTTGGGGGCAATTCAATGTAGAAGATAGACTCCTACTTATTTTTCCAAGTAGATTAAGAATTAACTTTTTAAAAGTATTAATGGGTGGTGTTAGTGGTGGACATAAAAATGGTGACTAGGACTTGAGGAGCTACCGCCCGGATCGAGCCCCTTGCCCAAAATGCATTTATGGTTCTCTATGTGCATTTAACTCAGCCAGTGTGTATTTGCCATAGATAGTTGTAGAGGAAACCAGTACGCTGATTCCTTTCCCATTTGGGTGGGCATGCACCTTCTTTGAGATTACTAAGCAAAAAGAATACTTTTAAGGACGAATATTTGCACATTGTGAAAGATCTTTGATGTGAGGTGGTGCCTAGGACTAAATGCATCACAGTTGGAATTTTTTATGTCATGCTTTTTGGAGTATGATGTGAGGGAGAGAAGTAAAGTTGAAAACAACAATTTAGAAAGAGAAGTAAATAGTGGGCCACTTATCCAGGAAGGTGACTTTGCTGGGTGAAGTTGAATCGGTGAGGTGGCCGCCTAGACGGTCCAAACAAAGGGCTGGGCCAGCCTGGCCTTAGTTCGTCTATGGCTGGCTTAGGCCCGGACTTATCCTGACTGAGCCAAATAGGCGGCCCTGACCAAAGTACACAGCCCTAGCCGTATCAGTGCCGGGCTAAAAATAAATAAAATAGAGGGCTGGCTTGGGCTGGCCTGGGCTGGGGTGGGCCAAGCCAGCCATGGCCTAGCTCGACCCTATCTTTGGATCGTAGTTGCTGAGCTCTGGCCTGCCCCTCAAGCCACATTTTGTGGCCCAAAGTTCATCTGCTGTTTCTCTTATGGGACATAGCGAGGTCGCGAGTCATGGGCAAATTTGGTAGGACTCGCCGAGTCTGACAGTTTCTTTGCATTTTTTTGTCCATTGAATGCAAAATCTGTATATTTTTTAGCCTCATTTGGCGGTGTAATCAGCCCAAAATTTGGACTTCAGGTAGTGTTTTGTTCGCTCGTTTAGATTCATAAACTTATTTTAAGATTAATGAACTGTTTTTTGTGCAAATTATTGCATTTTTGTTTTTCAACATTCTTCTCAGCGAGCCTCAGATCTATGTGATTTGAAGCCTAACCCCCAAAAGGCCTTGGGGTTTCAATTTTGAGATTCTTTAAGTGTCTATCGACAATTGTTAGTTGCCTTTTTACATTGTTTAATTTGCAAAATTTTATTTTTTTGCTGCTGTTAATGAACCTCCACTCTAAATGCATAAATATTTTCCGCTTCACCTAGATCTATATCAAAATAATCTAATTTTATATTGATATTGGCTTTAAATTCTGCATTGATATGGGTTTATTTAGATAGACCTAGCTATTATCAGCCAATTAATAACTTGATCACACATTTTTTACGTTCAATCAAGCCTTATTTGATTTCTAATTTTTGGTTATTTTAATAATTATTTAATTCCCTTTAGCCTAGACGTGGCCTGTGGACACGGTGTCGGTGTGTTTGCTCTACCCCAAGCCCAACCTTGGCAGGGCCTGATCTTATATAAATATGAGAGCTTTCTTAGAAACCAATGTACAAAAAATCGACTTGGCCAAGGTACTCGCTCTTGACCGAGTCGAGTAACTTGGCCGATACCAGCACATGTCCTTTTGGCCATAAATGTTTTTTTTTTAAAAAAATATTTTTTAAAAATAATAAGAGTAATGATCCTATGAGACCCTCCCACACCCATATGTGTAGAACCCTAACGGATCATCATTAAATTTGGTAAAGATCTCTAGAAAAGTTATCACATGGGTGTGAGACTTGCCTTTTCTTGAGATCTGTGTTAAATTTAACGGTAATTCTTTAGGGTCCTACATACATAGGTGTGGGAGGGTCTCATAGGATCATTACTCAAATAATAAACATGCGGTAAAAATAAGTTGAAACCTAAAATTAATTTTTTAAAAAAAAACTAAAAGAAGCAAAAAAAAAATATAGAGGAAAAATGGATTTGAAAAAACCAATCTACAATTTGGAATTTAAAAAATCCAAAAAGATGAAAATTACAAAGAGTAATTATAGTAAAAAAAAACTCTAAGCAATCTTTACCAAATACATCCAAGACATAAAAAACCATTGCAAAACTCTTGCCTTCTTTAACAGTTTTTTAGATTTTTTGGTATTTTTTTTACATCCCCGAGTTGGGTAATGTGCCCAACTTGGGGAAATTCAGCCTCGTATGAGTGGATTTGAGTGAATCACAATACACTAGTGTAAACCATAATTTTAACAAAAAAAAAAAAGGCCCAGCTCAAGATCAATCGTGGACCATATCCCAAAAATATTTTGTGTCTACCAAGCCTCGCCTGTGGGTCCCACCATGTGGCCTGAACTTGGCTTGGCTCGACCCGCAATATGGCTTTGGTCTATTAATACCCTTGTTACAACATAGTTAGCAATTCTCCGTTTAAAACACACTTTTTTAAAAAAAAAAAAATTTTTGATTTTTTAAAATCTGTTAAGAACTTCAAGTTTTTCAAAAGATCATCAAAATAGTTTTTTTTTAATAGAACCAATATAAATATGTATTTTATTTTTTTTTCTAAAAAAGTTCTTCCATCGAAATAACTTTGTTTCTTTATAACTTAATATTATTGAATTTTGGTTTAAAGATAAGCACATTAACAGTGAAAGTAAATTAAGAATCTTGATCTAACAAAAAATTCCATCAAAAAGTTCACCTATAAGTTCCCCCATAAAAAAAGTGTACGAAAAATAAGCAATATATTCCTCAAAAAATACGATATCAAAACAATTATATATCTCAAAAGAGTTGGAAGAAGAGTAATCCAATAAAAAATCTATTTTCTTCCTTTAAACCTAGAGCATCTTTATAAAGAGCAAAAAAGGAGATGCAATGATACTAAAGAGATTTGGATTTGTTTAAGCATTTTGTTGATTTCTTTATGCATAGAAAAGTTTCATTGTTTCGTATTTTTATTTTTTATTTTATTGGTGTATACAACATAGCATTTTAGTTGGCTACTATTTTACATAATT